>NC_139511.1:31711890-31943696 GCF_008360975.1 Lichenostomus cassidix
ACTCTGCACGGAGGCAAAACAGAAGTTGAAGCAGTCTGTGGACTGAGCAAGTCACAGGGTAGCCAGTTTAATGCACATTAGTGAAAATTCAGACACTGATCCTTGGCAGATGCAGTCAGTGCACAGGATCCAGAATATGGAAATACTGCTTGATAGAGGTTGTAACATTTACATCACACTAGCAAACTGTAGTGAGCTAAGCACACATTTTATCATTTAACTCATCTCATCTGACCAGCAGAAGCCTGCACAGCCAGGAAGACTCAGCTGTGCCAACTACTTGAACTTCAGCTATCTGGAGTTTAACTAAACTTTACTGGGAGCAAAGCAAATGATCTGGCCTGTTCTGCCTGGACAAAAGTTTCAAATTACATAAAAATAATGACTTTTAAGGACTGCCCAGATGTAGGCATACCAACTAAGTCCCTGCATTAAAGTAGAGCATGGAGCCTAATGGGGACTAATCACAAAGAGCACAACACCTGAGCCTCAAGCATTCCCAGTTCTTGCAGCCATGCTGGACAAGACAGCTGCAAGGACACTGTATGCCCCAGTATCTGTTACAGCCTGGAGAATACAGGTTTGTTAGAAGTCACCTCTGATTTTCATCCACAGAGGTTGACATATTTGGTTTAATGCTGACACAAGTCAAGAAGGTTCCCTTGAACTACTAATCCATCAGAAAGCAATGAGCAAACTAAGAATATTAGAGGAAAATGGCTTGGCATCCTTTCAGATGTTCTTCCAGCTCACAATAACCAAGAACTGTAAGCCAGGGATACAGAAAACTGATGGACCAAACACTTTCAGCTCAGTCAGAGCTGAAGTCCCACTGTATCTCCACTTCAGACCAGTCTGATAAATTCCAAATGGCTGGGAAATACAATTTGTCATTTAGTACTGCAGTGCCAAAACACTGCTAGTTTCCAATTTAGGCTTTTACATCTCACCTATGCAAAATTTTGAGCCAAGAGCAGGTGTCAGTGACCACTCGTAGCACTCATCCAGAACTCCCTGAAGCAGAAACACTGTTTTCTGTCTAGAGTAAGAAAAGCTGCAGGAATTCATCCCTATAGCCTTAGTTCTTCTGTGATGTAAAGTACTGTAGTACAACACCCACCTGCACAATTAAGGCACAGATTTCATGCACTTGTCCCATGGTCTGCCTTTGCAGAAGACTCCCTGAACATGACATTTCGCTCTGCTGCAGAAATCTTGCATGGCCTCCTGACCTACAGGGCTGCAATTTCATCTCATTTTCTGCAATTCAGAAAATTACTCAAGAGAAAGTTAGGCTACAGGGCAACCTCTGAAAATTATGACAACGAAACACACACTTTGGCCAGCCCTTTCTTTCTAGAAGGGTGCTACCCACTATTTCAAAGTAAAAATGGCTGTTGAAAAGTCCATTAGCTGGTATACCAACAACCATCTGCAGACTAATCCCTCTTAAATAATGAAATGTATTTTTACAGCTGTAGATTTAGAGAGTGAAAAGCTCAAGTGGCAGAAAATCAGTTCCCCACCCCCATGCCTGGTGTCTGTACTAAGTAAACATAAAATAGCCTTCAAAAGCAGCTTTCTGCAAACAATGCAGCTGTTTGCTTTCTTTGGGAAGGCAAAAAAACCTTTCCCCTAGAGAAAAAAAATTTAAAATCACTATTTCAAGAGGGAACAAAGTGAACTTACCAAAACTTATGAGACTGGAACATTTCAGGGCTCTGGCAAGACACTACAGACAATTTAAACTAAGTCCTTGTCAGCAAAGCTGAAAAGCTTTCACCAGTTGATGAAGGCTCAATGGCCTCCATGTAATAAGCTAGCAGCCTCGATCTTCTCAGTCAGATTTTCCTTATCACAGAAGCTACCACCACTGGCAACTCTCCACAGATCAAGTGCCCATGGAGAGTACCAATCTAACAGCTACATGTGATGGCCTTACGAGCTATAAGAGCCAGCACTTTCCTTTCTCACAAGCAGACATCATCTAGCACTTCATGCTTTCCGTCCCAGAAAAAAAAAATTGGTACATCTGCTTAACTCCAATAGGTCTCATCTACACAAGTACCAAGACAAATGAGACTCACTTTGGAAGAAAAGAAGTAACTAAAGCATAAACATCGGATTTCAGCAGGAATATAGTTCTTTTCACGAATGCTGATAAATGTCTTGACATTTAATTTGTTTTAGATAGCATCAAGCTGCATTTTGTGAGGGAAACAATGTCATGAGCCATGTGAATTCTGCAAAGCCCAGACTTAGAGAACTGCAGCGATCCATACGCCATCAGTGGAGAGCAGATGCCTGTAAGGATTGTGCATATGAAGGCAGGACAGAAGTGCCTGACCCATGAACTGACATTCTGACCCATACAAGACAAACCACCAGAGGACTAATGGCCTGGATGGACATTAGCATAACAGAGGTGCAGATAAAGTCTAGAGTCCAGAACTAAATCCCCATCTCCCAAATCAAGGTCTAGTGTCTTGGCCACTTCTCTGCCAAATACCAGCATTTCCCTACTTCCAGCACAGTGGCTGTAACCAGAAGGAAAAAACCAGTATTGATCCCAATTATGTTATGATTAGGCTAGATAAAAAGCACCTGTAGGCAAATGCAAGCAATTTCTTTGCCCATCTGCTAGCGATCTAATGGAGATAAAATCCCTAGTGGAAACATGCAGCACATAAAGAACCAAAAGCAATGTCCATTCTGTGATCTGAAGTCACACTAAACTTGCAAAACCCAAGGGAACAAATCTGACACTACCATCTCTAGAACTTCCAAGCAGTCAAAAAACTTGTAACATCTACTGGAGCTCCAGGAAAGAGGGGAAACTGCCACTGGAACAATGATAATTTTATGTAAATAACAGTACTGATCTTTTTAACTGATCTTTTAAAGAGCATGAAGTGGGTTACAAAAAGGTGCCATAAAAAGCATTAGCAGCACAGAGTTCAAGCAACTCACCTAAGGCCACAAGCAAGCAAAAGCAGAGATTAGAATGAAACCATCAGATCCCACACGTCTGTCTCCTGGCTTAAGCACTGGTAGAGTCTGTAGTGGTCACAACCAGTGCAGGATCAGCAGTGGAGGTGTGAGCTTTGAACCTACGGGCTCCTGCCTGGGACACAGGATCGTTATCAGTACAGCCACACAGACACTAAAAGCTGGTCTTTCATAACCTCCCTGCAGAGGACTTTTCTCTCTCTTCTGCCAAATGAATATGGGACACAAAGTTTCCTATTCCATCTAAAGAGTCCTTCAGTGAGAAGTGCTTTCCTCTTCAGAATTACCCAGGTCATGTCACTGAGTTTAGACGGACTCCTTGTTCCTAACAATGTGACTGGAGAGCTTCTGGGTCAGCCTGCAAGAATTTGATTAGGGTGACAAACAGCAATATTTTAGTGGCAGTTCTTGGCAAGATCCTCTACTGGTTTATTTCCCATAGTGACTACCGGGCCTTGGGTTAGGTAGTAAAAAAATTCTGGTCTTGTTCTCTAGTGCTTACTAACACTGAAGGCAACTAGCACATGGCTTTCAACATGGCCTTCCAGTTTAATTCACTCCCCCCCCCCCCTTGAGGAGCATGTAAGATTTGGTAAAACCAACATTTAAAGCATAATGCCAAAAGACCAGGAAGCTGATGAAACCTTCTCATGGAATACTTCTAGCAACCTGCCACCTCTGGTCCAAGACACACAGGTCTCTCGTTCATCCACAGGGCCCTTAAGGCAGCATGCACACAGCTACAAAACACTGAATAAATTATTTCACATTGTTATTTAAGGGGGTTCCAACCTCCCAGAAGACCAGAGACAATTGATGGAAAAGGACTCCTTTTAGCACTGGCCAACAATAAAATACTTATCCACAATTTGCTTGAACTGCTGCTATGAAAACATCTAGTGACAAAACCCAAGCCTAATATTAGGTTCTACTTGTTGCAGTAGGTACTGAACAGAGAAGTGAGCCTGGATCTTGCTCTGACAAGACTCAGGCTTAACATAAGGTCATGCTAGGAGTGGAAATCTGGCTTCCCAACTCTTTGGGCAAAATGGCAAGGGGCTTTAAAGTTATTTAGCTTTGGCATGAGAACTGAGCAAATGGTTATTTCATAAGTCAATATACTATGTGCTGAGCTCTTCTGAATGCTCTACTATGAACAGATGACCATTTTGAAAGACCTGGCCCAGAATTAACACCATGAGCACTGACATTCCTAAATTCTTCAGAGTATCTAACTTGCCTCTCCTGTCAAAGCCAAACTCCTAGGATGTATTTCTGAGACACTGGTGGGCCTATCCTTACCAATCAGAAATAAACCACATGGGACAGTTCCTCAGAGTAAAGCACTAGCTTACAAACTACTCCATAATACAGACTAGACTACATTTTTCAGAGTCCTCAGTGCTTCCTTATAACACTTACATAGATACACTTTCAAAAATGGGTGCTGTTTTACAACCTTCCATTGTGACACAACATGCCAAGTAATTTTGAAAAACCTGTCACAAGTCAGCAATATCTGCCTACCAGAATGACCACAAGTGGTTCTCATTACTCCTAGCATTCTTAAAGGGCTCATTGATGAAAACAAGCATAACTCCAATGCTATGGAAGAGGTCTATGCATATACCATATGGAGCATGCACCATAGCTGCACTGACCTAAAGTAATCTACATGCAAGGGCTGTGGCATGCACTTAGGCAAGAGGAATTGCTTAAGTGTCAAGTATAATACGCAAGATGAAATGCAGTCATCTATTTTACAAAAAAATTAGCTTCCACTGGAAGGTTGTGAAATACGTGAAGCATGTCAACTTTCAATGTTACACTGAATTTCTCCTATTTTCCCTGTGGAAGGAAAAAAAAGGCAAAAATCTAGTCCATTCTTTGGCAAAAACAAACACAAACTGTGATTTGCTTTATCATGGCCAATGTCCAAAAATCCATAGTCCATATTAGCAGACGATTTTTTTCTGGCTCTCATAGAATGGCTCTTTTCTAGTGGAATGTAGAAATAATAGAACATCCTGCTAAAATAATAATTGCGACATTTGAGCTCAACTCATGCCATTAAGCTTTGATCTGAGTGAGTATAGTATCGTCAGCACACAGTCTGCAAAAAGCTGTGCTACACAGCCCCAGTCACTTTTTCCAGCTTTTGATGCATCCTGTTTAAGGACAATATATCTGCAACTAGGAAAAAGGGTAAAGAATTTCACATTGCAAAAGGTCCCTTTCTGCTTGGCAGCAATCACAAAGGGGACAAGGAAGACACAGCCTCCACAAGAAAGCAGCTTTTCCCAAAAGAAATCCCCAAGCTCAAATTTTAGGACAGAAATACTTTAAACCACCACCCCTTCCACAGGACATCCTGGTCACTGGGTCATTTACACTAACCAGCCAGATATCTGGTTTTAAAAAGTGCAACACAGAGGTGCTCCATGATCCTACCACAGAGTCACGAAGTATCACTGCATATTTCTGTCTTCCACTGAGAAAAGTTATGAAGCTTTGTAGCTTTGTCATCACATTCATAAGGACTTTTTTGGAAAGGAGTGACTTCTACGTCTTGCTTTTGTAACTTGCTCTTTATCTTGGGAAAAGATGAGGACACCAATTGTGTCCAGCACAAGATTAAACTGCAGTTTGAGATGCATGCCTGCCCAGTAACATTAAAAGAAATTGTACTGTTATTTTCCGCTCCATCTTTGCCATTTGGGAACATCATGCCATAAACTAGTACATGTTTTCAGTAAGAGGGTAGAACACAACATGGCTTATACTTAGAAAGCATCACAGTGGTACCTTTGAGATTCACAGGCATAAAGAGTAAGCTATCTGTTAAGCTTGATAGCTACACAACTGCATTAATATCTGTGGCACAGCTAAAAGTAACAGCAAATGAAACAAAAATATCCCTGAACTATGCAGAAAAACATCAGCCAAGAAAAAGCCTCTAGCACAATGAAAGGAAATGACATTGACGAAAGAAAGCAATAAACTGGCGAAGTCAGTATTTAGTAGCCATTGTCAGATGGAGCAGAATTGAAGTCTGTAAAGTCTTCAACAGACAGAGCTACAACAAGACCTCAGCTCCCACATGGCTACCATCCAACTGTGCCAATATGGAATCTGGTAATCCACTAAAGGGATAAAGACATGCCCAAGTACTTTTGCAATCAGTGAGTGTCAGCTGTGAAGAGTAATGAATTTCTGATCAATCCTGGCAACCCATACAGACTTCAATAACCACTTATCTCTAAAGTTATTCATAGAAGAATATGAAAATAGCTGGCACACTTGATAAGGCAGCCCACATACCTGCTGAGTCAGGTGTGGCACAGGGCAGTTAGCTCGGAGCACTGCCAGACAGCGGGTGCTGATCTTCCCGTTTTGCCTGATCCACAGAGCCAACAGCTGTTACTTGCATTTTCTATTCTTCAGCTCCAGCTGCACCCCCGCTACTGAAGCTTTAATCCTTATGGTCAGCATGGCAGTTAAAGCCATGCCAAGCAGGCTAATGTAAGCCTGATTCAACATCATGCACAGACATATCCAGGAAAGAAGGACGACAGAATTTTTTTCAAGTTCTAAGTTCCATCCCATAATGCAGAAGTATTTTCAGGACAGAGCTCCATTAGGTTGCTCCTAAAGCTTCAAGGGACCAAGTACAGAGCTGAAGAGCTGTGGTCAACTAAATTTCAACCAAATGACTCCAAACAGAAAACACTTCAGGCAAGTGCAGAAGTAGCATGAGACAGGAAAAGCAATAAGCTTACAAGAGAGCAAGGTGAGCAAAAAGCAATTTTTCAAGCTTTTTATGGATATAGAATTCAAAACATACATTTTTTACATTAAGTTTAGGATATCCTTGATGGTGCTGAGAAAGTTCCACTGGAGCCAAAGCACACTCCAACAGACAACCCTGTTTGGCAATTATGTCCAGTTTTACATATGAAGATAATTGGGAGGACAGTTGTAGCAATGTGAACATTAAGAGTATGACACATGAACAGGGAATGCAGCACTGGGAGATGTGGCTGGCAATCAGGAGAACAAAAATAATTATCTGGGAAAAATAACATCTGTAGAAATCTGAAAACAGATGGTGTACAGGTGATTTCATCACTTTGCTAGAAGGAAGAAGCAAGTCCAGATCTCTCCAAACACAGCAGAAAAACTCTTATGGCTTACTTTAGCATGAATATTTAAATATACGTGTGAGAGAGATGGAAAATAAAGCAATAAGAACTGCTACTCTGATTTAATAAAGAATAATTAAAATATCTAAAATATTTTAAAACAAATGAATTCAATAAAAAGCACTTTCCCCATTGGCAGAACAAGAACATAAATGCAGAATCCATTCAGTTTATTAAATAAGAACATTGCATTCAGAGGAAGAGTAGATTTTGAACTTCAGCTCCTGTGCTAGTACCAGAAAAAAATACCCACGGATCTGCACTCAGAAAAGCTCAGTGCTGCTTTATTGTTTGGATGAGGAGAGTTCTGGGGTTTTTTAAACCATTCAGGTTTGGTTCTGCTTTTACTGGCAGTCATAGCCAAACTCTTGTTGCAGGAGCATAAAGAAAATAAGGAAAAGAGAAAAAAAGCCATCAATAGATCCCCAGAATATCAATATATTCCTCATGAACACAGCTCTCAGGATAAAAGTTATTGATGACAACTTGCTTGTTTCTCATTAAGGTACAAGAATTCACCTGTAAGAGCAGACATATCCTGGAAAACATTGGACCTAAACCCAGGTTGCTGGCACAAGCAACATAGCCTGAAGTCTTTAAAAAGAGATGTTACCTGCTGAATGTGAGAAAAAGCACACTTTGACTTCTACCATAAAGAGTATAACCTTTGGCCACGCCATTATTATTACGGTAAAAGCAAGTAAGAGGAAACAGGCTCATCAACACAATAAGGGCAGAGGTGCTGGGAACCAGGTTTTCCTGGTCCCTAACCCTGCTTGTGTCACCTACATCAGCAAAACCGCTGCTCTGAGACCTTCCACATGGCTTAATTTTGACCTTTACCAAGCTAACAAGTACAATGCTAATGGATATTGGTTGCATCGTTTGCCTGCTTGTTCCCAGTACAACCACCCATTTGGAAGTGGGCTAGTGAAACTGCAAATTGTTTCAGAGAGTCAAGCAAGTAGAGTGCTAACAGGTTTTGGCCACCTTTGTCTTCCACACAACCCTGCCTGCTATTTGCTAAAAAGGAAACCAGATCCCCAGAATGATCTCTGAACTGTGTGGTAAAAGGCTCCAACTTTGTTCTTTCATGGAGAATAACCTTACTATCTAGCCCAAGCCAGAACAGTCTTGGAAAGACTCTTTTGCTCTCCTTTTTCTGCCCAACTCCAATTGTTCTCTAAGAAAGTCAGCATAATACAACCCAATCTCATTGCATTAGACAGAGCTCTGCTAAGCAACACTCCTCCAGAAAAGAAAACAGAAAAAGGTCAGCTTGTATGTGGATACTTATGCCATTTAAACTGGCGTGCATTTTTATTATCTATGATCATGCTTTTTTGCTAATAACCCAACAAATAAAAATCTGAATGCTCCCATTTTTCCTACAGTGTTAGCCTGCTGTGTCAGGAAAGCTGCATCAACAGTTCTCCATCCTACTCTGTCTCTCTTTTGGTCCTTGCAGCAAGCAAAAATGCTTTTTCTCCCCATCATAAAAGCTAAAAAAGACAGGACTAACTTTGCTGTCACCTATTTTAAAGAAAGGGAACAGGGTGCTTCAGATATTCCATTCCGTAGTTTTAGTCGTGGTATTTCTTCTGAATTATCTGTATGACTTTTGTAGAATCAGTACAAGCACAACATGCAGCTACAGAATAAGACATTTTAATTTTTTGTTATGATCATCTTTAAACACTACAAGCAGAGTCTTACCAAGCTATTTTTTATCTATACCCTTGATACCAGTAACTGCAGATGTGCATGCTCATCAACCACACAAAAACAGTTTCAAGCATTCAGGATTCAAATCCCTAGCTGGCATAAATAAGAAATAATCTTAGAGAAAGTGAATTTCTGCCATGTCCGACCTCGAGAAAGCATGTAGAGTCCTTAGAAGCCTCAGTTGATTGAGGGAAATATATCTTATGTATAAAATGTGTTTTATTAAACACAGTAAGCCCTGACTCTAGCTCCTCTCACAGGAGTCATCAAGAATAACCATCCTCAGAGAAACACAACAATGTTTGGTCAGCCATGGCCTCTGGACTTATTTCAAGATTTGGTGTGCTGCCCAGAGTAGAAGACCTATATAAACACTGAGGGTGCCTGCTTCAAGGTTACTCAAACAAAGTGGTGGTTTGAGTCCCTCTCTACTCCCTTCTGTCATCATCTTTGTGCTGGCACCAGTGCTCACAAAGCCATGCAAAGACTCTGAACACAGGATGCTGGGGTGAAAAAAAAAAACCAAAAAAAACCCCACCAAGCAAAAAGAGAGTTTGCTCTCAATTACTCAGCCCAGGTTAGTGAACTCCAGTGCCAGCACAAAGGATGAAACAGACAGGGAGAGAAAAGAAGAGGCAGGCTAGGGGAAATGAAGCAGGTCCATTACTAGCTCACTAGCAACCTTCAATTACTCTGGATTAAAGTTCTGGAGAAACCACACCCTAAGAAATACTGTGCCTGCATGGTGCAATGCACATAATAAACACTACCAGAGCTGATCATATTTGACCACAGATGGATGAGTTCAGTACCAATTCTCCTTCTGCTCTTTGTGAGTCTAATTCTGCCAGGTCAGCTCACTGGTGAGCTGACAGGCTTGCAGAGATGAAGGCAAGGGAAGACTTGCTTTCTGAAATGTGTGTATTACACTTGATTAACAGGTGAGAATGTTTCAACCCAGAATCTGCATAAAAGTTCTGCTGTCACTTTGCTTAAGTCACTAAGGCTTATTCCTGAACCACAGAAGACTAGTTTACGCTCATATAGAGAGGGAAAAGTTTAGCTTCAGGAACAGCAGAGAAAAGGCCACTCCTGGAACAAAAAGGCGAAAATAAGTTACCTGACCATTTTTTTTTAAGCCAATGTCATTTCATCCTCTGTAGTTCAGCATTTGACCAGGAGCTACTCTTTATTTACACAATTATATATATGGTACATATCAAATCTGGTGCCAGATCAAGTATCTGATTGCACCAATACAGCACTGAGTGGTGGCTAGGTTTGAAAAAAAATTTAGCATTGCAAGAAAAGTTTGGTAGGGGCTGCCTGTGGCACACAGATTTACAAATGTGCCTCAACCTCACTGTGCAAAGAGACCATTAAGAAACTTTTCAACACATCTGCTTGTGCTGCTAGGAAACTCTATCCAGAGGAAATTTGGAATTAATATCCAAAAGATAACCATAACTCCTGGAAACACTACAACCTCACATATAGCTAAACCCAAGGTGTTTATGTCACGTAATTATAATATGGCTACAAGTCCTTCAGCTGCAACTCATCAGGGAAAAGTTACTGTGAACAGTTTTGGGCTAGCTGCTGGATTATTACACTCTAACCCCAATTTACAGCAAATTGTGATCTCCTGCAGTCCAGAGGCCAGCTGGTAATGCTTCAGAACACCTACAAGGAGCATAAAAAAACATGACATTTCATTATTTAGTGCTAAGTATTCTCAACTCAACAGGTTCAACTTAAATTCTACCATGCAGCACTTGTGTTCCATGCTACCAAACTTATATCCCCTTTTTTCTTGTTAATGGTTGACTTCTAATTTTTACTATTATTAGCCCTACCAAATTATGACTACAAGAAACAAGGTGCTTCACGTTGTGAGTAAAGGCACCAAACTCCTGCCCATACCAATACAGACTGTATCACACAACTCTTACATAAATTAAGATCCAAACTCACACAATGAAGACCCACCAACACCATTTTTATCTGTTACATACATCAGTAAAACACTGCAGAGTCCCAGGTACTACCCATTTAGCTTAATATCCTACTGGCTCATCACGGACTCACGCATTGATCTGTGTTACAGGAAAGTGTCAGCATACGTTGCCATTCCCACTTGTTAGGGAAACAAGCTGTGCCACAAGCACCCAAGCACAAAAGGCCTTTGCATTGAATGTTTACTACCATGACCCCCTTTCAAAACTGAGCAAGACTGCTCCATTACAATAGCCTTTCGACAGCAGGCTTGACCATCTGTTGTTAATGGAACGTCCCCAAGACACGGCTGTTCTCTGCAGTGCAAGCATCAACTCATTTTCAAAGGTGAAAATAAATTTTAATACATTAATCCATAGCAGTAATTTTCAAAGAAGTTCAACTTATTTCAGGCTTTAATTTAGAAGATGTTTACACCCCTCTGGCTTCAGTAAGGTCTATTCCAACACACTTAAAAATCAACTTTGATCCTTTACGTATGCTTTTGTATGGACTTTAAAATCTCCAAGGCCAACGGCTCAGAGGAAAGGGGGCACTCCTGGTTAAAAATACGCAAAAAGAGGGTTTAACATGAACTTTAATTTACAATCAGAATATCTTTCCAGGCATGTTTTAAGCATCTGGGCTGCTGGGCAGCGCCAGCCTTTTGTAACAACAGCCTGATGATAGGTTGCAGTGTAGCACTCCAGACTTCACAACAGTCTGGCACGCAGCAGCAGGATTTGTTGCATGCAGCTGAGCCTCCTGCCCACCACAAAGGCAGCCAGATCGATTTTTTATTTTTACACTCCCCCCTCACCATCCCAAGGCCCTCCCCTTATCCCACCCACGCGACTTTACAGGATTCACGCAGGAGTGAAGGGGACGAAAACCCTCCCGTTATCTTCTAGCACCCACCGGGGCTGGGAGAGGCGGCGGTAAGGTGAGCCACCCTCCGTGAGTGCTGCCAAGTCAGAGTCGCCTTGCTCAGGATAAGCTAAAATAAAATTACTATTTTTTAAGAAATAAGCACACGCAACCACCCCCTCCCACCCACACACAAAAATCATTAGCTCCTTTCCGATCCGCCGCTACGCCGTAAACCATCCTCCGAGCGGTGCTCCCGACACGCTGAGCACAGCGAGCGGCACCACGTCGGAAGACAAAAACCCCAAAACAGTAAGAACAC
Organism: Lichenostomus cassidix; assembly: GCF_008360975.1. Classification (NCBI taxonomy): domain Eukaryota; kingdom Metazoa; phylum Chordata; class Aves; order Passeriformes; family Meliphagidae; genus Lichenostomus; species Lichenostomus cassidix. The sequence goes on from NC_139511.1 coordinate 31,724,011, forward strand.
AAACAAACAAAAAACCAAAACAATCACGGAAGCCCCCCACACCCCACCCTACTCATTTGCGTTTTTCCTCCCGCTTTATGCCGCCTGCACCAGGCGGAGCGGGGACAAGTGGGAAGCCTCCCCGACAGCTGCCCGCGACGCGTCCCCCCCGCCTACCTCCCCGGCCGGCAGCCGCCGTCGGTCCCGAGGGGAGCCGCCGCCTGCTCCGCGCCGCGATCCCCTCCGGCTCCGCTCGCGGCCCCGACGCCGGCCCCGCTGCCGCTGCCGGGCGCCCCCGCCCCGCCGTGCCTCTTATAGGGCGGCGCGGGGCTGCCCCCGCCGGGCCAGCCCGCCCCCTGCACGGCCGGGGCCGCCCAGCACGCTGCTTTTCCCCTCCCTCTGGGGGTCTTCTCGCCTTCGCCTTTTCTCCTTGCACCTTCACCTTTCCTTTTCACCTTTCCTTTTTCCTCCGCACCCCCTTCTTCTTTATTTTCCCTCGGCAGCGGCTGCTGTTGTGGAGTGGGGGAGGGCGCGGCGATTTGCATGTGGGCGTGCACAGCGCAGCCAAAAACAAACCGGGATGGGTATGTCCGCCCCGGCTCCGCACGGCGGGACAGCGCTCCGTGGGCTACCCGCACTCAGTGCCTTTTGTGAAGCTCCGCGCTCCCAGGTCCGTCGAGAGGCATCCCAGCCCCTCACGTTGCCTCCTGCACCTATCGTCCGGGCGTCCCTTCCCGGCGACTGTGGGAGGAAAGAGCAGAAACCCGAGCACGGAGTTACCTGCGAGGTGACTGTGCCCCAGCCGCCCACGTCTCCAGACCTGCACCCCTCCCCGCATCTCCGGAGCTGAGCCGTACAGACTGGGGCAGATCCGTCCTCAGCTGTACAGCTGCAGAGGTACTGAGTGTACCTAAAGCGTTGGCCTGAAAGGAATCAATCAATAATAAACAGTTTCAACAGGACCAGGCGTCCTGTACTCCATGTAACCTACGGCAATAAAAAGGCAAAGAACTGAAAGGTAACACTTGGATACGTAGCCATAAATAAGGATGAATTCAGTTGGGTCAGTTTTGGAGAAATTTACAACTATTCACAAACTTTATAAAAACAAATCTCAATTTATTTTTAACAATTCACAGTGAGCAACTTGACTTGCTCCAAATACAAAATGTATAAATTATAGGGTGTCTTATCTACCAGAGAAATGGCCTGGTCTTAGCAATTATTGTCTGATGGCTAAAGGTGTCCTCCCAAATGGGGTCCTCCCTTAGAAACCACCCGCCATGCAGACCCTTCCAAATTTTTGCTTGTTACATGGCAGGAGCAGTATAAAATCACACAGTGCAATTTGTGAAAGTATAGCAGTGCATTTTCAATGCACAAAATGCTCTGTGAATGAAAACAAGTATTGCCCAAAAGGCAGGCAACTCTAAATTATGGTTCCCTCTACAGACATAATGCACTGCCATTACTCTTCTGCAGTGAAGTGGTTGATATTATCATTCATGCTGCTAATGCTCTGCCTTATTGTGAGCAGTCTGGATGATACATGGTTACTGAGGGAACCCTATCTTTGAGTTTCCTGGCTTTTATTTCCATGCTCGGACTACCACCATGGTATTTTTTTCAAGTGGCACAGAAATTCAAACACCTGAAAGCAAATTCCAGAGAGCCCAGGCAGATTGTGATCTGAAATAATGCACTGGAGTATCACAGACAGCAGTAAATATTCAAATCAATAATGTAGACCCTTCTACACTAAATAAAAGATGACACATTCATTTTCACAGTGACCCTAGCTCCTTCCCTTAGTATCTGTGTGTCAACATCTCACAGACTAAGGGCTGGACAAAATGAAAAAGCTCCTGATTCTGACCACAGTTTTCCCAGTGTAACTTCTACATAATGTCACTGACTTTGACAGATTTACTCTGTTTGTACCTTCATCTGCTTGTAAAACTAAAATAAAAATAAGATCTGTGTTTAGTGTATAAATGCAGCTGTATTTTTCACTATATACTACAGCTTGCATTTTACACATTTCCAAACATTGCTGGATTGTAATTTTAAATTCTAAAACAAAGAATTTCTGCATGGTTAACCAGAACAAAGGAAGAAAGAGCACATTGAGTTTACAATCAACAAAGTGTTATGCCTCATCCCACATTAAAAGGAGTTTGAAAGAGAGCAGGTTATAATGGATGGAATTTTTAAAAGAATTAGTGATTTAACTTCAGTGGAAACAGAGCTATGTCCATACTGAAGAGCTAACAATTGCCCTGCTACTGATGTCTATTTAAACCTAGGTTCCTCTAAGGAAAGTGTGAGTTTTTGCAACATCATCATAAGGCTGAATTTTTTAAATTCTGGAAATTGGAGCCAACTGTTAAAACATTTGAACAACATTTTCCAATGAGACAGCTAATATACAGCTGTTCATGAGAAGTGAGTGGAGCATTTGATTTAGTTTGTTCTGTAAAAATACTCGTAGGATGGTGGGAAATCTTTGTGCATCACTGGATATTGTTTCTCCAGTTTTGCATCTCCTTGTCGCATGGCAGTGATGTGAGGTCACTGAGGTACAAGCACTGGCAAATGGTACAAGAGGGATGACAGGGGAAGGGGCAGAGTTAGATCCAATGAGTAGATTGTACAAACACAAAGTCAATAGCCACATGTGGTCATGTGTCCAGTCCTAGCTGGCCGCCTTACTCCCAATGGGCTGTCGGAGCTTTGGGAGGTCTCAGGGGCCTCACCGGGGCTCGAGCTCCCGGCCCTCCCTGCTGTTCTCCTCTGCTTTGGAGGCGGCAGCTGTCGGCCTCACAGTTCCCAGGTCGCCCAATGGGCGGCAGAGACCTCGCGGCAGAGGCGGGCACCTGCCGAGCAGGAACGCAGCGGAGTCGTCGGTCGCCCCCCGTGATAATGAGTGGGAGTCACCAGAGCGCAGTTTATTGAGGATGAAGCAAGCTGGGGGCGCACTGGGAGGCTCCCGGGTGGGGCGGTCCACGCAGCTACCGGGTACAGAGTACGGCGGGGCTGGGGTCGTGGCCACACCACCACAGAGCAAAGGCACGAGGGTTTTGAGGGGAGACACGGTGTTTCCAGGGGCGGGACAGCAGGGGCGGAGCCAACGGGGCCCCGGAACAATATGAGGGACAAGCAGGGGAGCAAATGAATGACAACTGGGGAGGGGATTACAAAGAACCAATAAAGGGAGCACAGCAACAGAACATTCGAGCAGGGGGCAGCAACAGGGGTGGTAACAGGGGTGGGGAAGCAAAACTTCAAACCAATGAACCTAAGGCAAAACTTTCCAGGGGAGGGAGAGTGCAGCTCATGGCCCGGCCTCCTCCGAGCCCCAGGAGATGGCATCCTCAGTGGCCTCCTCGTGGATCGCATTGGTCACTGGACCTGGGGACTCGGGATCCACAGCATCGGGCCGCCGCATCTCTACAGCCACATTGCAAATAGTTTCTAAGAATAACTATTCTTATGTTTGAGTGGTTTGAGATTTCAGGATAGACGAGCACATGTGACTCCTACAGATTTCTCAGAGACATTTGTACTTCCCGACTCTTGCATGCATAGCAAACATGCTGGCTTCTGTGTCCTATGGAAGGTATGACAGGTCTTTGCAGATAAAGCAGTCTCACTTGGCAAATTCTGCTTAATTTAATTTATTGACAGCTAACACAAAATTTCCACTGATTTCTGATTCAGATACAGAGAAGAAAAAGGCAGACATAGACAACACTTAGGGAAAGACCTTTCTCCTTCCTTCCCAAGCTCCAGTTACACACCTCTCCTACCCCTTCCTGGTCTCAACATCCCTTGCTTTCAGTAGGTGTTATGATCAGTCCCTTTGTCCCAATTCCTTCTGTGAGGTGCTGGGCAATGTGGACAGTTGAGGTCAGTGTGTAATGGCTCTTTCTGCTGTTCCTTGCTTCTTACTCATTTTCCTCCACTGCTTCTTGCTTTATTATTCCTCTGCTTCACAGCGAGTTCTCCATGTGCCACAGTTCTATACAGGGTGTCCCTTCTCTGGCATGGAGTGGCTTCTTCCAAGACTGTGTCTCTTCCTTCCATGTGTCTCCTCCACCTCACAGATACCCTCATGTTTTCCCCAGTGTCTCCTGTCCTAGGGGCTGCTCTTTTAAAAATATGTTTGAGCAGAGGTGCCATGTGCTGCTCTCACCTAGCTGAGGTTGGACATGCAGTAGGTTGTTTTCATCCCTTTCAAACTGGCTGACAGCAGCTGTAACTGGCACAAAGGAGCCCATGGCCTCTTCCCTTGCAGCTTCCAACACTAAAGGCCTGCCAGTTATGCCGAATATGCAGTTCAAATGACATGAACTTTCAGATAATACTTGATTCTTTCCCTTTTTCCCAAAAGCTAATCTTCTCCTTCAAACCGTTCCCTCATTACATTGACCTTGAACAAACAGCCCACAGGAGGGTCCAAGGCTGTGTGGAAGGGAAGGCTACAGACCTGCAGACCTGTTAGCTGCACCAGTTACTGAGAGGTCAGAGAACATGTAAATTGCTGTTCATGGAAAAGACATTATGTAGTGCAATGAAGGGGTGGAACTGAAAATAGGAAAACACGCTATGTTCTCACAGGAGGAAGTGAGGAGGAAGTTGTTCCTTTGTACTTTTAACTTCTACAAGGCAAAACACACCATTGTTAACTCTGCAAGATTGATGTTTCCTAATGTCAGGATACTACAGAAGGCTGTGGGCTTAGACAACCACACAAAGAAATGTCTTAGTATAAACCAAAGGTATCTATGACAGGTTTCAGCAATAAAGAAAGCCACAGTTTAAAACAACTTTAACGGTCAGCTTTTAAGATATTTCATCTGGAAATCCAAGCTCTTTTTAGCCCTAGATGAACTAGTTTGGACTAAGTTCAAGAAGCAGGAAAGATAGCAGATTAGCAATACTTCCATTTAAAAAAATACTTTTCAAAGAGCTTTGCTCACCTCTTTTTTATTACTTGGCATTCTTGTTGCAGAAACGTAGCTTCAAGATTCCTCACTCTTTTATCTTGGGATGCACACAGAAGATTCATGTGTATCTCAAGCTTCTGTTCTGTCTTGGTTTACTTTCCCTTGATTCGAAATATCTGAGTCAGAGGATGGTGACAGCTTTTGAAAGGTCTTCTTGGAAGGAGCTTCCTAACTTTTAAAAAGAAATAATTGCATTTTTATTACTTTATAGCTACCTAGGCTCACACTGAACATCACAGATTTGACTTATATTACCTAACATGGAAGTGTTAGTCACTCCAGCCTGGTTTCCAGCCCAATGAGTACAAGTGACCACACCACGTTGTTTAGTGCAAACTTCCACATTAATTTTTCTTCCCTTACTTCTACTAACAGAAAAAAGAAGGTAACAGAGTTGCTGTTTAGTTATTGCAAGTGCAAAGAAACAGAAGGTTTAAATACATCCGCCATTATGCCCTGCAGTGGGGAAGCTCTGAAGTGCTTATCTGTGCCATGTGAAGAAGTGAATCTGGGAAGCTGCTGCCTTCTAATCAAAGAATATAGCAGGCCTGTCCCAGTGCTTGATGAGGACAAAAGAGCTTGTGCTCATCCTCTCCATCTTTCAGGATAAACATTTGCTTCAAAGTGGCAGCAATCATTAATAGGATGGTTCTAAGTCCTTCAAATAAAATCTAAATATCTTGTAGCTCAGATATGAGCAAGTCATGGTTTCAGCAGTTATGAGAAACATTCCTTAGAAAAATTAATTTCTTAACGTTATCTTGTGCTTAACAAGAGTGATTTAAAAACCATCTCTCATGTGGATTAGTTGCCAGATGAAAGATGTTGTTTTAAGAAGAGAGACCATTGTCACAAGCATTGCCTTGTAATTTCTCACAAACACTTAAAGTTAGGTATAAGTAAAATTGCATCTGCATTTAGCTATATAAACTAGGGTGCTGAGAAGCTCACGGTTAACAAAATTACTACTTTTTAGATGTAAAATGTACATGCAGCCAAATATTTAGGTTGTAAAAATTCTTTGACTTTGACAGAAATAAACCAATTTTCCAACCATAGACCTAACCTGTAGTTTGAAGAGCAAAAAAATATGTAGAGTTGCCAATTAAAACACTGGAAGTTTATATTAGGTAGCAATTTTAATTTGATATGAAGTTGTTTCTTTTCTCAGATTCCCCAGAGGTATACTTTGTAATGGTATGCAGTAATGAACGTCTTTTTAATGTTTCACCCTTCCTCTCTGCCATTGTCTGTCTTCTTAAAATTAGCCCAAAAATAGGACTCCTGCAGAAATATTTCAGTGTGCATACATATGCATTGCTAGAGAAGGATACAGGGATAGGCTAGCCTACATGAGCCAAGGTTTCTGTGCAAACCATGGGACTAGATGGATAGCTATGCAGAATGTTGAAGTTCAATGTGAAATGCTTCCAAAATTCTGCACTTTATCTCTCATTATCAATTTATATGCTAATAACATCCCCAGTGCATGGAACAAGGAAAAAAATTCATCACAAAACAGAAAAGAAGTCTAGTAGACATAGAACCTGATCAAATGCAAAGAAAGCCAAATAAAAGGATGCAATATGTTTTCATCCAACCTGAGTTTAGGCACTGATGGACAAATCTTCATGGATCAACCAGGATATAAAACTTCACCAAATTAAGCCCTTGAGATGTAAGTTAAAATGGCCAAATACCAAAATTTCCTTGAGGTCAGCCAAATGTCATTCCACATCAGTTGCATTACTTTAGTTTCTTAAAATTAAAAAAAAAAAAAAAAAAAGGCTCTTTAAAGTCCTTAATCAATCCTCATGGAACTTAATGCAACTTCTTCCTGAACTAGGACTTCTACACTAAGTTTTTTACGACAAAAGCTTCAGTCTTTTATATAAACAGTGTATATTCAAGTAGCCAAATTAAGTCAGTGGAGATGTGCACCTGGGATTTTGACTGCATGTGCTGGCTGCAGATTTAAATGGAGATAAAGTCAGTCCCTGATTAACAAAACTTCTTTCACCCACAACTTTGGATCTGCAGACAACAACATTCAGTGCAAATCTTAGAGGCAAGGGGATAAGTTTTAGGAAGTGATGTTTTTCCTTCAGCAGATAATGACATTCCAGAGGGAAGAATATGCACCATCATGTGCTCAAAACCAGCCTGTGAACCAGATGGAAAGGCGGGACAGAACTAGTCCATAAATGCACTGCCTGCTTCAGCACCAGCATGACCAGAGGCCACGGAGGAAAGTGTGCTGTCCTGCACCTCCAGGTTTAAAAGTTATGCTCAAAGCAGGCCATCCACAGGCCCTGGAAGGTTTTATTTACATAGCCTCACTGCAATGCACAGGTTAGTGAGCCTCGTGGCCTCCACACAAGCAAAGCTGTGTTTTTAGGCTCTCCAGCAGCTTCCCCAGCTCACACTGTATCTCATGTGGGGCTGGAAGAGTGCCTCAGTCTGCTTGACAGCATCTCACACAATTGCAGAATGGGTCGGGCTGGAAGACACCACTGGAGGTCATCTAGTCCAACCTCCCCTGCTCATGCAGAGTCCCCTCGAGCATGTAATTCAGAAATGTCTCCAGATGACTTCTGAATATCTCCACAAAAAGACTCTGGAACCTCTCTCTGCAGCCTGTGCCCATGTTTGAGAATGGAGGCTAAAGGCCTGTTATCTAGCAGAAACTACTGTGCCCTCAAAGAGTCACCCTTTTTTGTTGTTGACAAAACCATACCCTCCTCTTCTCCCATCTCTGGCCTCTACTGAGCTCACGAGTACTAAGCACTACTGAGTTTTTCTGTGTCCATGCTTAAAAGCAGTAAAGAGGCAAGAAACACCTCCTTTATATTTTGTTTTCACAGAGAGGGGACTGAGACCAGGTTTTGCTTTTGTTTTCTTTATACATATGGAGAAACACATTAAGAAAGTGAGCTTTAGGGGTGTCTCTTCAAATCTTGAGTTTCTGTAGACATCAAGACAAACTCATAATGCAAAATGAAGGATCTCTAGTCAAACCCGAATTTTTCCAGAGCTGCTTGGAAGTGCCAGCCGACTTCCATGCTTAGAGACCTTCAGTCTGCTCTGTAGAGCCTAACTTGTTTTCCTCTCACTTGATCGTTCAGATTGGGGTTTGCTTTGCACTGTTGTTTTACATAAAAAATCAGGCAGCTTTTGAGTTCTGCCAGCTGTTACATTTTGCCCCATTGAAATATCTGCACTTTCTGAATATTTCCAGCACTTTTATCAAGGCAGTCAGTTTGACCTCTACATTCTTTAGCTGCTTGCAGGCATCCGGGGCTGGATCTAGGGTTTAGACAGCTTGCTCTGCAGACACAGTCCTGTTCTTGGCTTCAGGATGGGCCAGTTCCTGCTTCTGCTCATTCTGCCATTATATGAAGAACAGGTATCTCTCTCTGTGTCCATTAATTATCACTCTAGCATCTGCAGCAAAAGGACAAAGTAGAATTTAACGTTACCTGGTGCACCCTCACCCCTCCCATCCATTACTGTGTGATCTCATGAGGTAGTCAGAAAGACTAATGCTGTTGCTACCTTTAACCTGCCCCCAGTGTTGTTGCCAGAGTCTGTGCAGCCACTAGCCAAAGTATCAACAAACTTCCTGTGGATTCAATGGACTCACAATCTATTATGCCTTTCCACAGAGCCTCCAGTGCCTAAGCTATGTCCTTGTCATTCTCGGGCAGTTTCCCTCTTTATACCATGACATGCCCAGGTGAAAGAATGTCTCTTAATTGTCCAGCACCCAAACTCACTGACTTCAGCATCCAGATCCTGCCTCTCCTTTGACAGAGGTTTTTTCTGTTTCTCTCCACCTTAGAAGACCTCTTTCTCACTTTGATGCTTTTGCTTCAGCATATTCACACTTGCCCATTTGGAGCAGGACAAAACAACCAACCTCCATTTCTCTGTCCTCATGTCTTTACAGTCATTCTATCCTGCTGCACATGCTCCTGTACATGCGAATCAGACCTCCCACAAAAAGTAATAATTCTGGGGCTTCTTACTTCTCCTATTAGCTGTTTCCTCCATTTCTTAAGCATCCGAGTATCACTCATAATTGTATAGGAATTAGCTATCTTTACTGACTCTATTACCTTAAAAGGAAAAAAAATACTCGGATCATTTGTTTGCCCATGTCAGGATCCACTAGATCAGGCCTTTCCCAGGGAGCCAGTAAAATATTTTCTTTTTCTTGAGAAAAGCAATGTCTTCAGCATTAGCCCCATCAGAATTATGGAGCAATGAGATACCTGTTTGTTTTTCTTGATAGCTGTAAAAACTTGTTCACTTTCTTATTGCGCATTCAGGAAGGAATTTTATTACAATTGTTGTATTCTGTGATCTCTCTCCAGGCTGCTCCCCAAGCTGCTCATCAGTATTAACATTTATATCCTTCTAAAAGAAGTTATGATCAGGGACAACCTTTTTGACCAAGATTTCAAGAACTTCTCTTTGGTGTTAGGGAATCTACTGAATCATTGTAGTCTGGCAGGAAGAAATCTGCAGTGAAAATGATTCCTAACAATCAGCCCAAAACTATTAGTTTTCAAAACAGATATATAAAGGAACGGAAGGCATGAAAAAACTGGGTATATAATGTTAAGAGAAGGGGATGCACACTATACAGAAATTTGCAAGACAAGTTTTATTTATTTGCTATTATATAAAGCTCTCCCAAGATTAGCCATAAGACAAACAGGCATTCTAGGTTTTGGCATATTTTACTTCCTTTACTAAAATCAATGAAATATTACCTTGACAAATTTTTGAAATCCAAGTGCCAAGTAGCAGTGACACCTCATTAGAAACTTTGATCAAGAAAGCTACATATAAAACCTATACAACCTAATTTCTGTAAAAAACATCCTTTTCCATTAGTGCCCTTAATACTTTTATGTTGTATGTTATGCTAATCTTAGATACAGGAGTTAATATAGCTTTGTATATGTTTCAATATTACTTCAGTGTTCACACACATATTTAACACATGTATTTGTGATTGCTTTTAGAAATTAATTTGTTGGACTTGATGTCTCTTCGATTCCTGCAGAATTCTATTTCCTCTAAACACACACCGTTCTGATTAAATGGGTGTTACTTCAGTAGTTCCATTTCAGATACAGAGTTTCTTCACAGAGTATCTATCATGTTGAAGCGGGCCCATCTTGTTATGATTCTTTTTTTTCCCTATTCCATTACCACTTTTTGGTCATTAAAAGACAAGAAATTACACGGATTCCTGTTTGCATACAGAAGGGGTTTAATTTGCAATAAATGTTTATCATCCACAAACTTCTGCAGAAGAAGTTCAGTCTCTTCTTCCAATTCAACCTGCTACTCATTGGGCTCAATGTGTTTTTCTCAGGACAGAAAGATTCAATGCAGTTCACCTGCATGTTCTGCAGTCCCTTTATTACATAAAGGTAAAGCAGTTCACTGATTCTGAAAAGTAAAATAAGGCCGGATTTTAAATGCTGCCAAGTGATTTTAGTCCTCAATTAAGCGCTTGTCCCAATTTTTGCCACTTCAAAAAATCCATTCAGAGTTACAGGTTCAGAATTTCATTCTTGATCTCCAAGACTGCTCAGGAAATGTTTGAGTTTAGACCTTTGGGTTTAATTTCCTGATGTTGTTTTCAGTTCCAGTTAAAGATTTTATGAGCCTCTCACAGATGAGTACCTTTGAAGCTACCAACAATCACTAGAATTTCTTCAGGACACTCTAGAATTACAGTTCTGGAGCCACAAAGTCTCACCTGCTTTTGTCTTCTACTCTGTCATGTTGTGCACAATGATTAGGGTGCTGTTTAAAGGTAATATTAATGATCTGTTTATACATGCTCCAGTATGCATTATAAATAAAGCTCTGATAGCAAAAAGCTTATGCAATATTCCTCCCTGTGCAATTACAATTTAGACACACAAACACATAACACTGCATAGATAATACTGTGCCCTGAATAGATTCCTGTATATAAGAGTGCAATGTAGCAATGTTGTAAGGTACTATGTAGGGGGAAACCTCAGGCATGGATAGAACAAAGGTTGTAGAAATAACCAGAAAATTCAATCAGGTTTTGCTGTCCCCTTAATTAGCCTCTAAAAATGGAAGATGGGTATTCTAGCAAAAAAAAGAATGAAAAAATATCTGCTGTCTAAAGAATAAATAAAAAATTTCTTACCCTAAGCTCAGGTATAAAAGGACTCCAACTTCTTTGTTCTTTCCTTCCACTGCCCTTGCTGCCATGGTTTCAACGGAATTTAAAACAAACAAGTAAGAAAATCTAGGAAGAGCTGGACAGAAATGTGAGACAGCAAACAGGAAATGCATTAAGAAGACAAACTTTTCATTTCTGTGTCAGCCACAGATCCGAGATTTCAGATTTTTTATCAGTTCTGTCTAATTAGCTTGTTCTTCATTAGCTTGTTGCATGTGGACATAGAAACAGCAGTTATTGGCGGATGCAATGCGACCCTGCCTACACAAGAACAAACTCCTTCCAGAGGGAAAAAAATAAAAAGTTCTTTTTTTTCAGGGTTTCTTTGGGTCATTTTTCAAAGAGAACTGAGCATCCTCTATGCATTGCACAGCTTAACTACTTTTGCTCCAGAGCAGGTGTGTCACTGAAGGCTACAGCTAGATTATAGCCCGTCTTACAGACTGCCACTCTGAAAAATGGACTACAACCTACCACAGAATGACAGCAAGAAGCAGGAATCCATCTTGATTTTCACTATTATCTTTATGTTGTATCTTGGTGTATCCTTAATTGGTAAATCTTTAATTCCCTCACTGTGTCAACCCATTGTCGCTGTTGAGCCGCTAGCAGAGAGAAGAATCCAGTTCTCAGTGGCAAGAAGGAAAAAGCCTTTATTGTTTTGATTTCATCTCATATATAGAGTTTTCAAAAGTCACCCAGATTGGTCAGTCAAAAACCTCCCCCTAGGCCTGACTGGCCAGGTCTGCACCATCCAAGTCTTGGGACACTGTTTTTAATAACATCCAAACCTTATCTTTATTTATAAAACACAAAAGGATTTCTCATGGGAAAGACCTGTGCTAGCCACAACCCATGACAATTTTTCACCCTGTAGTCTGAGGAAATTTGGCTAACTATTCTGTTAGGAAAAGTTTATGTTTAGTTGATCTTACTTTGGAAAAAATTACTTCTTAAGGGATCTTCCCACTCTGTCTTTCCATATTACTATCCCTGCAAAGGAACAGAGCACAACTATAAAGTAAACCTGCACACTGCTATATCACAGTCACACTCAGCTGTACACACTGCCACAGGGGAGCTGGAGGAAGTGTCAAACCATCTACAGCACTATGGCTGGATGCCCTCTTCTCACAGGAAAATACACAACAGCAAAAAAAATCTTACTGTGCTGTAACTTCTTGGAGGAGGACCATCAGTCAGGAGTTTTGTGACACCTCCTCCTTTTGTACCCTATCTGCCACCTAGGGAGTGTCAGAGTAAATCTACCACTTACTGACACTGCTTCCAAAGCTTTAAGCAAGCAATTGCATTTCAGATTAAAATTTTCCACTGGTACAGGAGTTACTGGCTCCCCCACCAACTGGAACTGATTCTAGAGACTTGAATGATCCAGTGCTGTACATAGATGCTCTCACTGTTTTGACAGTTTGCCTACCATGCACAAAAAACCAGCTTGATGTATAGAATTCATCTGTTTGGTCTTAGCAAGTAATAGATCTTAAATATACCTCTTTGTCACTTCAATTCTACATTTCTTGGCCACTTACAATTCTAGAGAACATCCTCACTGACCAATTTTCTAGCATGTATCTAAGAGTTGAGAACGTGTGGTCTTGCATGCCTGAATTGTTTGCTGAGGAAAACTCTGGTGAAGAAAATGCAAGGCTGGTTTTATGAAAAACAGCAACTGACCCTAAGATTAGATCAGTTGGTTAGGGCACAGTGCTAGTAACAAAAAGGTTTGTGAGTATGGACCCCGTATGGATCATTTACTTAGAAGAGTTGGACTTGATGATCCTTGTGGGTTTCTTCCCTTCCAACTCAGAGTCTTCTGGGAGGTAAACTTTAGTTTTTTACCTGTGTTGTCAAATATCAATAGTATTATACATTGCACTAAACTATATGCTCTCTTACACACATGGAGTTATCACAATTGCATGCAAATCCTGCATACTTTTTTTTTTTACCTATACGGAGAATCTCAAAACCCTGGTTCTTCCACCTTTTTGTTCCTGGAAATGATTTGCAGACATTTGAATGTCTGTTTTTGTATTCACATCTTTTACTTACAGTCCTTGGCATCTCCTAGGTGGATGGAAGCTGCCGGCAGCTAAGCTCTGACTTGCTGTTTGTATTCTATGGAGTTTTGGCAGCAGTGGTACAGAGCAGATGGCAGGCTTTTCTCCTTTCTTTGAGATGCACTGATCGACTTGGAGCTGTGTATGGCCATGATGCAGAAGCTGAATTCAACCATTATAGGAGAGAGGGGCTGCAAAGCAACACACATATGACCCCACTTCTGACACTTCACCAATCACTGTCACTCACCTCTGAGTCAAGTTCCCCTCTGCTGCTCTGGATAAGAGAAGTGATTCTGTAGTATCAGTGGATACCAGCTACAGACAAAGTCAAGTTGTGCTCAGCTTTATATAAACACAACATAAAAAGAGGACAAAAATCAGCCTTGATCTTTCCTACAAAACCAAGTTCCATTGCTAAACTGTTGGTAAACTTCATTTCAGCCTTTCATATATTCATGCAGCAAGATGACAGTGTTTTCTTCTAGTTGGAAGTAACAGTTTCATCAGCTCCAGTACTCCTACTGATTTATATGGATCTGCATTAGAGAACATGGGCCTCACATGCATAAAGGGAAGAACTTTTCAAACTTTTCTGTCGAACCAATCTAAGTGAAAAGCTTCCTTCTGCCACATAAAAAGGACATCCAAATCCTGCATGCCTATAGGTGCACGACAATATTAGCTGATTACAAATTTATCTCTCATAGCAAAGTTTGTGCTTTTTAAAGTTTCACTATTATATGCAACTATTCAAATTACCTGGAGCACACTCTTTTATCTCTTTTCTCTTTGGCAAGACTGGTTTCTAAACCCTCAAATCAATATTTATCCTGAAGAAAAATGTAGTATTAAAGCAAATATCAACAAGCTTCCATGTGAACAAAGAGAGAATAACTAATGTGATTTAGTGTTTATGCCAACAGCCTCATGCTCCCTTACACTTTTCTCCTACCTTCTTCCCTGCAAAATGAACTTCATTTCTCCCTATGCCCAGCCTGTACAAATGTCCTTCACCAGTTAATAGCAGCACACAAAGCTGGACTCTGTGAAAGAATAAACCAGGGTGCCCTTAGCTACATCACACCATTCCAGACCAGTGTGAAAGCCTGGCTTATGTACATGGGGAGTTTGCTTTTTGAAGCCAGCAAATCACTGAATTGCTGGGACCTGCTCCAAATATGTCTTAATTACTACAAGACATTCTTCCCTCTCCATAGACCATTATGTGGCTGGTTTAAACACAAACTGACTTTGAGCTTGTCTAACCAAGGAAGCTACTTTTTAGTAAGGAAGAAAGTTAATTTATAGCTGAGTACTTTTCTTCTGTGGACACGTTCAGTGTGCATGAAATAAACTACTGTTCATTCAAGCTTTAAGTGAGTATTTGCTCAGGATTGAACCCCTGAAGATGATCCAGTTCAATGTAGATCAGACTCGTGAGACACAACGAAGATAAATCAGTTGAACACACTGAAATATGTGTTTTTAAAAAGTGATGAAAAAAGCTAGAAGAAAGCCATAGCATTCCTTCAAAGTTATGTTTATTACCCATAGTAATCCATTCTCGATATGCCTTTGCAGCTAGCCAAACAGCTGGCAGGTCAACTGCTTGAAAGTTAACTCCTAAGCAGCCTGAGCAAAAGCTCTTGCTATATCACAGACACACACAGGAACACACAAGGTAGATTCTTCCGTTAGACAGCTGTTAGCAGAACTGTTACATTTTCAAAAGGAAAATGAAGCTGATGCTCCATTTCCTGATGGAGCTGATGCTCCATTTCTTTTTCCATGCTGTGCTGCAAATTCCATTGGCTTTCTACCATTCCTTTCCCAAAACTCACATCAGGAGTTCTTTGTCAACCAAACTCTTCTTACTGGCCTTGCTTCCTATTTTCAGGTGTTCTATCTATCAGCTCTTCTCTTTTCTGTCCAATTTGATGTCACAACCTTTCTGACTTAACAGTGATTAAGGCAGGCAGTCAAACCTTCCTGAAACATTACAGATTAAGACCTATACTCAGTGGGAAGTGGATAATTTCAAGACATGGCAGCATGGTCTGAAAATATCCCTCTTCCAGTGGTATCAGTTACAGAGAAGTTTTCATTCTTACCCACAGAAACACATAAAATACCAAGACGTAGATGCCTTAAATTAGCACAAACTTTGATTTCACTTTTTTGGTCATTGAATGTGCATCTCAAGTGAAGTCTAGTTCCACTCCTACCTAAACTGCTGAGGAAATAGGTGAAAAACAAGTTAAATAACTTTTGTTTTCATATGAACATGGGCCTCAATTACTGCTTTTTATAATAGAGGTTTGGAATCATGAGGACAATGGTCTGTCAGCTTCAAAGTATGCAGATTCAGATTCAGATTTCATAAACACATTGCATATGGGGCTGCCTTTCTGAGTGATCTGTAAGCAATGAAAGTTTCAACTCCCTTGCCAACACTAGACTGTGACTAGTACAAATTCTTAAAGAGTCTCACACAGAGCCCCTGTGATTCTGGGATTTTCATGTACATTTGGATGCAAAAAGATAGAAAAAATTGTCTGATATAAATTACAATGAACATAATCTAGTATTTTCTGCTAAGAAAGCCATGGTACAGATGAGCCCTAGGCATAGTGCAGATCCCTTAACATTGTGTAAAAGAAGATAGATTTTGGTCTTTCCTTTACAAAGACCCTCAGTCCCCAACACCCTTACTCCTGACAAAAAAAAAAAAAAGGAAGACAAACCCCAAATCAACACTTTGCCTAGACTAAACAAGGGAAATTTTAAAATAATGTGAAGAGAAAGTTCCAAATAACTTACAGGAAGAAATTAAAGGATGTTATGTCCATTATACTGAATCTGCACGTGCACTTTTAAACCTTGGGCAAGGCCACTGTTTTTTAGAGTGGGGGAGGTGCAGTTGGAGTTTGGAACTGTAGATCCTTTTTCCCTTCTCCCAGGAAATTCAAGTACTGATGCACTACAGAATTCAGAGGGCAGCAAAGGCTCCACCATGGCAGACAAAGCTGAAAATGCTGCTATGCTCAGGTGAGATTTTTTGGTTGTTTTTAACAGCCTTTTTTGTTATTATTCTGACAGTGACTGAACAGAAGCATTTTGCATGATTCCTAGAATGGACAAAGACATGCAAAGCAAAACAAATTAATTTTTTCTATTTGGTATGTATGAAACAAAAAATGTTATACTGTCAAATGCAAAACACGACTGTCACCAAAGGTTTGGGCATCACTTAATTCAAGATGGCCCTATGACCTAGAACTGGAAAGAACTTCTCTTACAAAGTATGTACGACTACTATTGAAATAAAGCTTTCTGTCAGTAAAGAACCACCCTGATAGATAACCTTTGTAACCAATATTACCCATATCCCCAGCCACAAATCAATATCCTCCTTTATGTGCGGGAATCACAGAAAAAGCAGAGCTGGAAGTGACCCTCAAGGATCATTAGTCCAACTCTTGGCCCTGCACAGGATATCCCCAAGAGTCACACCATGTGCCTGAGAACATTGTCCAAACCCTTCTTGAGCTTTGTCAGGCTTGGTGCTATGACGACTTCCCTGGGGAGCCTGTTCCAGTGCCAGAGTACCCTCTGGGTGAAGAACTCTCTCCTAGTATCCGACCTAAACCTGCCCTGACACAACTTCAGGCCATTCCCTCGGGTTCTATCACTGGTCACTAGAGAGAAGAGATCAGTGCCTGCCCCTCCTCTTCCTCTCAGGAGGAAGTTGTATTAGTTTCTTCTTTCAGGCATGTTCAGGTGAGGCAAGTTTCTACTGGTACCAAAACATCTCCACAAAACCTTTCCCTTATTTTCTTTTCAGGAAGAGGATTTTGCCCTACATTCTGCAAAGTTCTGGGTGACTCCAAGAGGGACACAGCTGTACAGGCTGCTTGCGTACTTTACCATAACACTTAGCATGTTACAGGCCAATTCAGAGAACTGCTTCAGTAGCAAGTCAAGAAAGCCAAAAATCACTAATGAATAGAGAACCTCCACATTGTTTATTAAATAAGATCACATATGAGTTCAGAAGCCAAACCCAGACTTCTTGCATCCATTTGCATTCATATATTTGTTATTAATATCAGGCTGGTAAAAATGTATATACTGCACCTTTCTTTTGATACCACTGACCTCACCACATGAGACAATTCTCCTAGCCAAGACCCACATCCTGCATCTGAACTATATCAAGCACAACATTTAAGATTCATATGTTGTGTAATGAGGTAAGGTAAAGGCAGGAAAAATGTCTATCCCCCCTGCCATGACAACTGAATAGAAAAAGAAAGGGCATACATTAAACGTACAAATGGTGTTTGTGTGGCATGGGCACTCTACCTTCATTTCATCTATCCAGCACTTCCTTTCGGAAAAGCCGAACTAATTCAATTCCTGGTAAGGTATGACGAGCTGTGATGACTTCACACCAGTGTCAAGATTCCTGAAATCAGACAAAGAAAAGAATTGAGACTGCTTGATAAGGTCCATATGGCATTGCAGGCTCTGGGATAAATGAAAAAAGCAGAGGTTCAGGCATGTGATTCAGAGTCTGATTCAGTTCAACACTAAAATGTCCAATTTATAATTTTTAATGGCAGCCAGAAGAAAGAAAATTACCAGGTATATACTACACATTTCTAGCTCCTAGATAGCTGTATTTATTTTCTGTTTACTGCCTAGACTTCTCAATCTGCTGGGGTTGTAAAGTTAGGCCTCAGACCCAGGCAGAGGTTTTCAGTTATTGCTAACAGGTAACTATATATATAAAAAAGAAGAGAACAGCATTTCTTTAACATAGAAAGCATTGTTATTTACACAGTGCCCAGAGCATGCTACAGGCTCCGAAGGGAAAGTTAAATAACGAACATATGATGTAAAGCAATAATCCTACTCTTAATGCAATAAAAATGAATGTTCTTGCTTCCCTAGGCAGAGGGCTAGTCTCCACATTCGTTTTGCTACTGAACTAGCCATGTGTTTTTAAATTGCTATGCTGCAGAGATTTGTTTTGTTTTGTTTTCTTTCAGTATTAAACCTCTCAATTCCTCAGCCATAGAACAGGAAGAGATTATTGAGTTCAACACAGTTCTTGAAGTCAGAAAGAGTTACTTCTCCAATAGGAGGGCTTTTGTTCAGAGCACAAGGCTGTTTAGACAGTGTAGATCTGTAAGCTGTAAGGAACAGCTAGTGCCAGAGAAATTAGCCTGTTCATTGTCCTCATCAGTGTATGTTACCATTTTGGCATGAAAAAAAAAGCCATACAGTATTAATAGGAGAATTATTTAAAAGGTAGGACACATTCATAGCCAAGCTTCCACAGTTCACTGTTATTTCAGACCTGTACAGTGCCAATGATTGTGCTGACAAACCCCAAACAGTAGCCAGGCATGACCAAAACACCTTCTTTGAATGCTCTACTCTCACAATCAAATACAAGTGCATGGTGCTTGCAGGCTCTCAGTCTGCAGCATCTGTATGCTCACTGTGGGATAGCCTGAGCATTTAAAGCAAATTTAAAGGGACCTCAGTTGAGATTTCTTGCACATACAGAGTAATGGTCACCACATAGTTTAATTGTATGTTGGATATCCATTTGAAAACAAAGAAATAGAGAACTCCATTCTTCCAAGAGAGGAAAGCTTATGTTACAATGATTAACTTCCACTTACCTTCTTTTTCACTTCACATTCTTCAAGATATTTTGCTGTATTATTTTACCTCTATCCTGATGCAAAAGCATTTTTTATTTCATTTATCACATGTGATAGTTCCCACAACACATTTTATTTTTGTACTATAGTAATATATAGGACTTCCAGCTGTAGTCATATACTGGGTAAGCACCAAATACGAAGACAGTTATTGCAGCATATAAGAATTTTTCACATACCTGAAGCACTGTATTGGCAGACTGTGAACTTTTATAAAAGGTTAAGGCCCTTTAGTTCCACAGCCAGCCTCATATTTTCATTAAATCATTTCAGAAACCTATTTATAAAATCCCAGTCACATGACTAAAGTCTTAATTTCAGCCTGGAGAGACTAATGGGGATATTCCTGCTAATGAGGAAAAAAAGTCTAACTAAAAAAATCCTACATTTGAGATAAGAATGTGTCATTCTAGTTCCTAATGCTAACACTTAAAGGTTCTAACTGCTGTGTTTACCGTACAGGACTTCTACTGAGGTATAATTGGAGTCCTGGCCTTTGTAGGCCAAATAATGAATATTCCATTAAACAGGGCTCCAATTACACTTGCAAGGAAACTGAATTGGAAATCTGTGCTATTTTTAAAGACAATGCAGTTTACAATAAAATTCCAGCTCAACTGGCTTAGTTTCCAAGCTGACGAGACATGTCCAGTCTTGTCAGAAACATCACAGGGGCACGAGCTTTCTACCATTGGGCGTAAAATATCCTTCTCGAGAATAGCTCTCTTGCAGTTTAAGCTGCCCAAATTAGAAATACAAAACCATGTTAAAATATAATAGGACAGGAATTATGTTTGAAAATGCTGTGTGTCTATCTGCTTTTCAACACAATCACTGTGAGACAGATTAGGAGATGCACTTGCCTGAAGCACAACATTTTCCACTGCAGCAGTCTGAGATTTCTAGCTACAAGTCTGAGTCACCGCTGAAGTTACACAAGGAGGGACAAAGATCTGGAGGGACAAAGAGCAAGGGCAGATGACATGGAAGAACGGAAAGGAAGCACAAAAAAATACAAGCACTCACAAGCACAGACCCAGAAAACAATCCATGACAGGCAGGGTCTTCTGAGAGACTGCAATACTAGCCCTGGTATGCGACTCTTCAAAACATTGTTTATCTATACCAATTTTAGTTTGTAATTCTGTCCTCCCAAACATGCTGCCACTTCTTTTAAAGTATACAAACTGTTTCATCAGTGATATGTATGCAAGCCCACAGCTACTACAAAATTCAGGAGACAATAAAATTGTGTGAATAATTGCAAATAAGATATTCTCATTATCCCACCAGGGAAACAAAAAAAATTACAGCTTTGGTAAACTTTGTATTCATGAGGAAGTCAGAAGATTCACTTTTATGTTTAATGGGCCCCCAGACACTTCACTACTTAGTAAACAGCAATTGTGCAGTTTCCCTTAAATATCCCTGAAGTGAAAGAAAACAAATGCAGGTGGAAAATCTCCATCAACAGCTGTGGGTAATGCAAGGGAAGGGGGAGGGGAAAATAACATCAAAGACTGTAAAGCTGATAGAATGGTTACTTCCCTATCACTTCCCTTCATAGCAAATTAATTTTAATTAATTAATTAATTAATTTTAATTAATTGTTGTCATTTTTTGTGCCTTTTTGCAGCACAGAAATGACCAGTAAACATCTTTACTCGGCAGCCTGGTAACAACAGAGTACTGAGAGAGAGAGAGAGAGAGAAGCCAACCAGTGCTTTAGAAATGGAGAGAAGAAAGTCTGTAAGGGGACAATAGGTGGGATTTCAGTGAAAAACACACCAAAGAAACCTCACAAGAGAGAGGGAAAACATCAGAAGATTTTACAGCAAATCACAAAGCTGCTTCTAAGAGCAAGGAGACATTTTTCCTCTTTACTGCTTAATTTTATATTGCTGTCCAATATCATGGTTTCTTTGAGCGTACCCCCTGAAAGAATAAAAATATTAGTTCATTTTTTTGGTAACTATTTAATGACAAACTGTACTTATATTTCATTTATGAAGTGGTATACAAAAACTGTGAATGTGTACTATGTTATAAACTCTTTCAGCATTAAATTTCCTTCAATTTGGTCTCTTCTAGACCAAAGGAGGATTGTTGTGTTGTGCTTTGAGAACTTATCATTCCATTAAGACAGTTAAAAAGAAAAAAGTAATTACAGTGCCAGAAATATCTACAAACATTCCTGAAACTGAACTAGAAGTCCTCATGGGTAATCTGTATCTTCATTTCACAGGCCATGTTGGATCACCTTTACCATTCCTTACACCATTGCTCTTGAAACGTCGGTAGGAACAGCCGTGTTGTAACTACATACAAGACAAAAGAACAAGCTCCTCCTCACCTGATTTTCCTGGCTAATGACCACAGGGTAAATTTATGGAACTAATACTTTAGTCTAAATTGAGACTGGGTAAATTTTACCTAGAGGAAGTATGTATTTAAGCCTCCCCAAGCACAAAATTCAACTCAGCTGCAGGATTCATTTGTCTGGTCTCAGTAAACACATTACAGTGTACTTATTTTAACTCTTAAAAACTGCTGTGCGTGCCTCGCCACAGTGTGGTTTTAACACTAGAAATATGCAGCTCTTACAGAACGAGCAACCATTTCAGTTTGCTCCTAGAAAAGTATCTCAGAAAAGTATCCCTTTTACTGTTTTCTCTATCTTATACTGCCAGCTCAGGAAAGAATGGTTTGGTGTTGATCTGCAGGTTTTGTAAGTCTCTTTTGAGCACTTATGGTTGATCCAAGATCAAAATTCTCAGTTGAAATAATCCTTTCATGCTAAAAATCATTCAGTATTGCTGCAAGATTTGTGCCCAACAGAAGACTCATTTAGGCAGCGTTACCACTGGGACTACTGAAAATTACTTTGCAAGGTAATTGTGGTGCAGAGAGGCCTTGCGTTACGATTTTGCTAGCAGCGTTTAAAGGAAATGCAGAAGTATGGTTTACAGGATCGGAGGCGCTCAGCAGGAGTGGAAAGAGAGCGGCGCAGGCGGCGCACGCCCTGCGGCAGTGACCGGCAGTAACCCTGCGCTCAGCCACCCTCGGCGAGCAGCGAAAACACGCGCTCCCCTTGCCAGCGCTCGGGATGAGCAAGCTCCAGGGTATCCACAGTGCGAGTGCAGGGAGCACATAACCCTTCGGCTGCAAAATAGGCTGTGGTGGTGGGAGCAGAGTGCGAGCCGAACTGACAAATATAACACGCCCTGGCTCTGCCGCAGCGGAGAGTACGCGTGACACTATGTGACACTGCCACCTGCGTGGCTTGCCGGGGGAAAGGCTGAGGGCCTGGGAGGCACTGGGGTAGCAGCTGGGCTCGGCGTGTGAGGGCGGAGGAGCAGGCTGCGGAGCGCGGCCGGGCTCGGCACTCGGGCAGCCTGACCGGCAGTAACCCCGCCGGGCGCGCCGCCGCCAACTAGGTGAAAAGTAACTCGGAGTCATCGCCCGCGGGAAGCGCTTCCCCCGCCCCGCCTGGCCCGCGGGGACGGGGGGGCTGCCCGGGATGGGGACAGGAAATGCGGGGAGGGGGGGAAGCGGGGCAGAACAGAGGCACAGACGGGGGATGGGCGACAACGGGGCAGTGGGTGCTGGTATCGTAGCACAAAGGAGCCAGCGCCACCTCCTTCTGCCGACCCCCCTCCCCTCCCGAAACGCCTCGTCCATGGCAAAAAGAAGTGGTCGGTACAGCGTTTGCTGGGGTGAAGGAGGTGGGCGGGCCGGAGCCCCGTGCCGGCCCTTTCGTGCCCCCAGCCGTCCCCGAGCTGCCGGGATGGGGGCGAGGGGTGCAAAGAGAGCCCCCAGACAAAGGGAAGCACTGCTCTGCTTCCATCGACCTTCTACCACCGCCCAGCTCTGGGGAGAGCTGCCGCTGGTCGGGGCTGCCGAAGTGTCGGGAGCCGCCACGTCCCCGTCAGACACAAGTCGTGCTTCGGTCACATGTGCTGCTGCTGCTCAAAGCCAAACCCAGCCCCAGCCTCCGGGCGGCCGCGCACTGCGCCCAGCCTGGCACCGGCTGCGGCCGCCTTTCCTTTATGAGCCACGCTGCCTAGACCTTTATTACTGGCAGTAAGGCTGTATTTAGTAACTTTAACAAATTATTGGTACTTGAACCGATTTTCATCTCTGAGGTGACAGAGACAAGACAAACGGCTTCTCTTCAGACTTACTTTTTAGTTGTTTGTGATCTCCTTTAAGGAGCTTTGGGTAATTCATACTGCTGCCAGACAGGCTCTGATCTCCATGTTAGTTTCCAGCATGTGAAAAAGAGTCATCAGCTCTCATATACATATATAGTGTGTACATGTATAAGTATGTATATAAACAGCATATTAGGTGCTAGACTTCATAGTCCTAAGCATCTTCCCGGTGGTTAGGGACCGAAAACCATTCTGGGGAGGGGGTTGCCCCGGGCCAGCTGCAGTGCTGTCGCAGGGCCAGCCAGCAGAGGTGTGACTGGGGCGTCGCAGCATCCTGCCTGCGGCAGGACCGGAGCGCTCCAGCCGGGCAGCTGCCTGTTCTGTAAACAGCCACACAAGGAACTTAAAGTCCCATAGGGACGCTAATAAATCTCCAGCTTTTTTGCTTTCTTCCTTCACGCAGCGCTGTAGGGGGCATTTGTTTTGTAAAACATTAGAAGAGTGGCTACTGTCAATAATGGCTCGGCACAGGTGCTGTAATAGAGACAGGCTTGCAGCATCGCACAGTCTATGTTCATCTCCTCTCCCTCCTGTGGAATTTAATTCCTACAAACTGAATAACTTATTGCAGCTATTGCAAGCTTCAAATGGGACAACAGTTTACAGAGCACAAAGAGCACTGGTATTTAATAATTTTTGAGTATATCAAGAGATAGGAGATAGGTATTACTATAACAGAACAACAATAACAACAACAAAAAAGACAGTGCCAGGAAGTCTTGCAAGTGCTTTACAGCTGTACATAAAGCTATAAGAGTGAAAACCTTGGTGGGTTCATCCTACATCACCACTTCTGCCTTTTGTAAACACAACCTATAAGAGATTGTTGGGCAGATTTCACCTTGAAACGGACGTTTGACTGCATATTAGGCCATTGCATGAATTAACTATCTGTTTTAGACTGAGCAGGTGTGGTGACAATAACAACATGTAGAAAACATTATGCCATTACTCAATAGTAGGTTTCTAAACCTGTGTATCAATTACATGTATGTAAATTTCTTCCATCCTCTGTTATAAGTATAGAGTGTTTGTCTACACTTTTCCATTACTGACATGACCATGTTTCTTCTATAATGAAAAGTCACTGTACACTTAGCTTTTCTCATTCTGGGGTCTACTAGTCTTCTTTGCAGATGCCTCAGAAACAATTGTTCCAGGTACCGTGCCAGTCCTGAGGAAGATAAATGTGTTTAACCTTGCAGAACAAAGTGCTCCCCCACAATCTGTACATGCTGAAACAAAACACAGCTGCCCGAGAGGAGAACACAGAGGGGGCTGCATGTGTATTTCAGTAGAGGAGGAAAAATAAAGTTGTTGTGAACCTTCAAATTGTGCAGGAAAGAATGTGTTTTTTCAAAATCCTTCATGTTCGTCCAGGCATTTGGACAATGGCATTCCTAAAACATAACATTTCTGTTTCACAGTAGCCTCAGAACAATTTGAAAGTAAGTTCTGGCTTGAAGTGTTTACAATCCATTTTCCTAATACTGGAGCAGGTGATGTTAAATTCAGTCCAAAGTGGTAAATGGCAAACATTTTAGCATTTCATTTCAGGATGCTGATTCAGTGTCGGGTTTACAAAAAACTTCTCCAAGTGTTCACTTTGCTTTGCTCCCTGAATGCATGGTTAAATCTTTACCAAAGCCAGTAAGAAAGGAACTGCTCTTGCCCAATTTACTGCTGAAAATCTCAGTTATTAGGAATTAAAGTTTACCAATTGGATACCAGCAAAATTGCAACCTAACTTTACTGTTGGGACCTGTTATCCCTGTTACACAGCAAAAGCTTGGCCTGACCTCTCCCATTAAAATTAGCCCCTCCATTAAGTATGTTTAGTTAAAGCATAGCTTTGTTTGCATGACCTTAAGATGGATCATGCCTCATTGCAGCTACTTAAGTGTTGTGCTGCTGATTTTGCTTCTGTCAAAATTACTTCTTCCTGCTATAGCTTTTCACACTGTTTTGACTTTTGGAAGACCCCAGGAACATAAGGATGATCTACTCACATGCCTGTCCTTTATGTTGACAACTGAGCCAGGCAGTCACAGAGAAGTGTTTGGAAAAGCATGAGAAAGGAAGGTAGGCATGCAAGAGAGTCACAGAATGGATGGGCCTCAGCTCATATCTGGCAATTTAAAAGTGCTAGATTTCAGGCCTAGATCCTCATGCCCTGTTGAGCTCTCCTCACTCTATTATGAGAAGAGAATGTGCAGCTCTTTTCATATCTCCCCCAACCATGTAACTGCCTACTGCTTTCATTTCTCTGGAGTTTTTTTGTGCTGAGCTGTTAAAAAAAACTGTCCCACATAAAGTAAATGTATTCCACAACACAGCACATTATTCTTGATGAAGTCATATGGATGCCAGGCTGAAAATTTGCCTCTAATTTGCTCTGAGCATACCGCCCGCTTTCAAACATAAGGTGAATGACTTATCATAACCCCAGATTGGTTTCAACACGAAGTGATTAAGCCATGACATCGAGACAAAGTAAATTAAGGAAGTGGTTTCACAGAACAGGCTGACACATGACAGGCACAGAACTAATTCTGTAGCAAAAAGATGGGTGAGTCATGCGTCTGCTACATGTGCTTCGGTTAAGTTCTTGTGGATCTGTATCTCTTCTACATATAAACATGAAGAAAACAGCTAAGTTCTCAAACCGTGCTTGAGCATAACAATACTACTGTAGCAGTATCCACTTTCAAACATTTCTCCCCATGAAACTAACAGATGGAATTCAGCATCACTCTTCTCTTCGGGGAGCTTTAACTTACCCCTCTACTGCTGCTATCTCACCCCTTCTCCCTTTTGTTTAGAGAGCTGTGTCTCGAAAGTCATGACAAGTTTGCAGTGGCTCAGCAGGCCAGCACTTTAAAGGTCATCTGTCATATCCCAGAACTCAATATAAGGATTCCTTATCTTTCATAGTTTCAAAAAATGAGAACTGGATTCCAAAACCACACCCTGGTCAGCTTAGGGGAGCAGATTCACCATGATTAGTTGAGAGATTTAACACATATCCCTAGTGAACTGCTGATGAAAGAAGAAAGATAGATAGTTCCATTCTGGAGAGATGCAAAACTGTCATCTTGTTGTTTGTTATTAATAGATGGAGTCTGACTGATACAAATAGGTGGAGCCTGGTGAGCACATACACTTCATATTCTTCAGCCTACCCCCAGTCTGTGCTTGCTGAGACAATCATCTTATCTCAAATGAGTTCAGTGTAGAAGGGGATTATTATACCCATTGACTAAATCTCTTGGAAGCATCAGCTTCTTTTTTTTTTTTAAATCTATAATGTTCCTAGTACTGTAGCTACATGGGCATTTACTATGATGTTTTAGATACTGAAGAGATGGGAATGCAAGTGACCAAACTAAAGGAGATGACAGTGTTAAGTAAAATGTCTCTATTGCCCTGACTTTGCTTCTTCTAGATGCCTTCTCACTTTAGCATTACTCAGGAAACAAGTCAAGGAAACATGTCTCTACCTTTTCCCTGGAGTATTTGTTCCATAATTGCAGCTGCTCTGTTAGATTATCTTCAGTTCATACCAGAAGGTCCTGTCAGACAGTCACAAAATGTTTTGTATAAAGGATCACTGCGCACTGAGAATTCTCCAGTTCCCTGACTTTCACATACCTGCTGCTCTAGGAGCAGCTGTACTTTCATGCTTCTCATTGATCTAGCATGCAAGTATCCGCTCTGCTGGAACCACTCCTCGCATTTTACATGTCTTATCTTTCCAAGTTTTTCCCAGAAGACTGTGAGATCTCATTTGCATCTAGAGTGCTTGCTTTTACTGAATGGACTTAGCCTTTCCTGATCCTTCCGTAGCAAAACTCCCAATTACTAGTTGCTTTTAAATAGATTGACATTGATCTTCTATTGGTTCTGGCTATAGCCACTATTGACAGGCTGTGGCTGCACAAGGCACACACTACCCTCGTGCTTAGGGTTCTGTGCTTAGGGTATTTCACTTTCTTAACTCAGCTGTCTTCTGTTCTTACATATCCTCTGTGCTCTGCCATTAGAGAACTTCCTCCATTTCAGCCTAGAAGTGGCTGCATTCTGCTGGGCAATAAAGCAGCATGCTGCATTTGTGTAATATCTGTGAACTGAAGTAACCCCAGTGGAGAACTCTTTGATTATTATGAGTGCTGGAAGTGGCCACACAGCAGAACCAGGTCTTCCTGCCTTGAGTCACAGAAACACGGAAATATAAAATCCTGTTTTCAGCATTAAATAACCAAAAAAGGCATCTGATTTGCAAGGTAATACATGCTAGAGGGGGCAAGGGAGAGCTGGGTTCTGAAACATGCCGGCATCATTTTGGAACTAACGATCTAGCTGTTAGATGCAAATGTAAGGAATTTTCTGGGGATGGAAGAGTCAAATTTTAGAAACTATCTTAGTGTTATGGAAAATCTCCCTAAGAGCTTATCAGCCTCTTCAGACTCCTAAGCACTCTGTCCTTCCACTCAGAGGCACATATGTTTCTCCAGCCTGGATATGGAGATACTCTGGAAAATGTGTTCCTATAGTTCTCTCCAGTGTATTAGCAGTATCATCTCATGATTCTCATCTAACAGTGCTCTCAGCAAATTTTGATAGGAGTTTTGAAGTGACTGAACCAGCAGGACTTTACTGACACAACACCTTGTAGGTTTTCATTTGCCTGTAAAGGCTGTCAGTGTTTTAAAGGCCCTTCTCTACAGTAAAATCCAAATCTAATTTAGGAGCCCGAGACTTTTGAAGTGCCTCCGTTGCAATGGCAACAAACCAGGTAGAAACAGAAGGACTTTTAAATACCGCCTAATCTCACTTCAGCCAGAATTTTAGCCCTAAGTTTACTGACTGCATTTTCCAATGGCAATCCTGATGAAGGGAGGGACCTACCAAATCGAGGCAGCAGCTGTTTTCCTTTGGAGTTCTTTTCTCACTGTGTGATTCTCCAAACAAACTAGAGAAGGACAGCCTTTTGAAATCTAAACAGGATTTGTGGAGAGAACTGTTTGGAGAAAGCTCAGTTGCTTTGCTGGGCAGAGTGACTCCGAAGACTGAAGACACCCTGCAACCAGCTGCATGATCCTTGTTTAGGAACTAGAAGCTGTTTTCTCCAAGAAGTTCAAGAGTGCAACAGTCATAGGCATTGCCTTAATTATTTTGAGATTGAGGTTAAACTTTAGTTCAAAGACTCTGAACTCACAGTGCAAAGAGGAGTGGAATTGAATTCAAACAACCATTGCACACTGTCTCCAGAAGAGGTTGAGACTGGTTTTACGTGCTAGACTCAGCTGTGGCATCCCACAGTCATTTGACCTATATCCGTGCCTCCATCTCAGCCAAACACTCTCCTTCAAGTTCCAGACCACCTTGCTTTACATGGTGCAAGGACAATACCTAGTAGTCCAAACAGCTGAGTGCTTCTCTGAGTGCCTTTACACACTGATGAATGGTGAAAAGGGAAGAGCCGTAAAGCTTTTCCCGTCAATCAAGGGTGGGTAGTGATGGCATGCTGTTGGTACTTGGCTATGAAGGACTCCCCTGCACCCTTCAGTCTGAGCTGTGTTGGTGCATCTGGCCATTGCTTCTGGGTTTTATAATTAAATAAGCTCTTGAATCAGTGGTTAGGGAACTGGGAAGCTGGAACAGGGAGAATGGTGCAAACATCACTTATACTGTCCTGGTGCTGAGATGAGTATTTAGTCTCTTTTTATTCCGAACAAAGCAAATTTATTCAAAACCCAAGAAACTGCTAGCAAAGATAAGGGAAGGTTTGGACCTTGCTGCAGTCCCTTGATATTTTTCTATTTCACATACATGCATTGTGGGATTACAGCATGCACTATAACCTTCCTTTCTCCACCATAATCCTTCACAGCACAGAAGCACAGAAGCATGCCAAAACAGGGCCAGAGTCTCTAGCTACATATCAAGGTGGGCAGAAAAAGAGCCACTTAACCATAAACTCCAGAGTTGCCTTTAGCAACAAGTTTCCATGGATTTATGCCTTTTGTCTCTTCTGCCCCATCGTGTACTTGTCTTATATCAGGAGTCTCAAGCACATAAATAGGCTTGCCCAACACAGAGATATAATTCTTGCACTGTCTGTGGATACTAAATAAAAATAATAGATTACAATAATTTCCTTCTCCTGAATAAATGAGTCAGTCCCCTAAAGCAAATTCCTATCACTCTTCATGTCCGCTTGCATTTGTCTAAATATAATATCTGCAGCACTTACCATGTGCATACTATTATTCAGGGGGTTTTGTTAAAAAACTCCATCTATTAGTGTCAGACTCATTGACCTGATGTATGTCTATCATGGCTCATTAATCATACATTAAAGACATGTGGGTGTGGTCAAGTTTAGTCCTGGAGCAGGTTCTACTTCAGCGGGTTTGAATGTCACCTCCCGTTGGGATCATTTGTTTCCAAAGGAAATTAACACCTTAGGCTTTTCAGGAAGGTTTATTATCTTTCACATTTTGCCCTTCACTTCATCTAAGTTTAAGTCATTCCTCCTCTGCCCGTTACAAACGTGCTTTCCCTAAAGTCACAGTTTGCAGCATCAACCAGCGGGAGCACTAGAGAACAACTCGTGATGCTTTTGGCAGTCCAACAATGTTGCTTCTGTGAAAAATAATAGGCTCATGAGCTCAGCTTCTGCACGTTTTCTGTCCTTAACCCTCAGAAGTAATTTTTATCTTTCGAAGTTTTATTCACAGTCTCCAGAATACCTGGGGAGGGGGCAGAAGGGATGGGGATGAGGGAGCTAGTGGCATGAATGCCACAGATTAGTTTTACAAATAATTTATATTTGCATGTTTGTTGGAGTCACATGTTTTATTGGAGAACTTCTGCAATTAAGCAATGAGAACAGGTGTCTCAGGTACTACATGAGTTGAAAACCTGATTATTGGCTAGCACAGATTTGTGCTTATTATAACAGATATTATAATAGATTCCTGATTTTACACACATAAAGGGGACTAAAGTAAGTTCATCCACGTCTATCATGGGTAAGCAGGCCCACTAATATTCTGTGAGAAAAGCTTTGACTGCTTGTGTCATCAAAATTTTAACTTTCAATTGTGAGAAATAAATGAATCATGGATTTTGCAAGTACTTACACTATGAAAATCTAACTGTGAGAATGTTTCTGGCAAGTGTTAAAAAAAAGAGGTGAATGTGTTGAAAATGAGTTTTTCTTAGACCCTGAAGATGTATTTCTAGAGCTCTCCTTTGTCCTGCTATCAATTCACCTTTGGTGTTTCAGGAGAAAAGATTTAGGAATGGGGGGGCTCTCTAAGGTAAGTCAAGACATTGAACATAGAACTGCATGTCTTGAGAAAGGCATGTGGATATCATTTCAGGACCTTGTCTTTCCTCACAAAAGTGTTTGCTGTCCAACCCATCTCCTCTTAGCAGGACTGATGCTGCCTTATTTTTCTATTCATCAGCTAGCACCATGAGGGTATTCTTTAATAGGCATCTCTATACAGGCCATTTTAATGGGCCCAAATACAGAGGATATATATAATTGTCGAGACATTTGTTTCCAAGTTCTGTTGAAACAGATTTATTATTGTTTTTGATCAATGTCAGACAGAAAATACCAGAGGGACTAAATTTATTTAGATGTTCCACAGAAACAGATGCCATTAAGATAGACCACAAGTATTAAAAGCCTTTCTGTGTTACTAGTAACCCTAAATAATAAAAGAAACAGTGGTGCTCAGTCTTCTTCTAGTTGTGTATAACATTTTATGGTAAATAAATAAATAGAATGTTTAGGATGGAGACATATTTTAATTTTGGGGGTATTTCTCATTCAGTGTTTTAGCCACAAAACTGATTAATGAAAATGCTTCAAAAACTCATGTCCAAACACAGTACCTGGAAAACAGAATTCAGAATTTACTGGCAACCAAATGGAGAACTGAGAAAACTCTGGAAGATAGAGCCAGTTAAAGAAAGGGAAAGTATACAGATACCTATTTACATTCTGATTTGTACATAATTTTTTCCAGGGAATCTTCCTTCATAACACTTTATAGGAGAAAAAGCTATAGCGGAAATCAGGAAGAGTCATATGAGAGTTTATTGCTATAATTTTGAGCACATGTAAAATTACATCCCTTGTTGTCGCAGCAAGCAATTCAAAGTTGCATTTGTCAGCCACCAAGGGACTAAAGATTTTCTTCCTGTATTTAAGGCATTTATTTTGGAGTTCCAGGAGTTCACAGGAAGTCTCACCACAGGTTTTCCTTGCCACATGGTCAAGGTCACCAACAGGTAAGTCCAGGCACAATGCGTTAAATTCTGTTAAGCAGCCATGTCTAACCCACACTATGCTCAAAATCTTACTTGAAAAAAAATATGCCTTATGCCAAAGGTGAGGATTTATCAATAGTATAAATGAAATCTTAATAGGCTAATAAAAAGATTATCCGTCTGTTTCTAATTATTACCATAAAAAAGAAAAATAAGAATGTAATAGGGAGAAAATTCTCCATAATAATACACTTTAAAATGTTGAACATATAGTTCTTACTTTCTGTCCTTTTTCCTGGTGTTACACTTGCTCTTTATTGCTCCTTTGGGTGCTAATGTAGATGATTTTCACTTAGCTGGAGAAGAACAGAGGGAGTAAATAATGAGCATTCAAATTCTCTTGCCATGTTGACTTTGATTTCTCTTTCCTAAACTTCTTCCTTTTTTTCCCCCCTACACACATGTTTTATGTGATGCTTTCACATCTTATTCTTTCCTCCCTGGTCAACAACTCCATATTAGATTGGCGTTGGCTGTGCTTTACTTGTTTTATGTGCATGAAATACTTGTACTTTTTTGACTTTTCTACTCTTTCAAAGAATTTTGCCCACCTTCAGGTCTGTATTTCTTTAACTGGTCATTGATGGGCTGGGATCTTCAGAACCAGCCTGTGTTTCAGCTGTTACTGTCCATGCCCATACCCCTCGATTCTGTATCCCCTGTACCCCCTTCTCTCTTATACCTTCTCTCTTATACCAAGCCAGCCTGTTACTACTCTGTACGATATCACTGTGTTAAAGTTCTATCTTGCTTTGCAAAGATCAGCTACTTCGTAGTGCTACTGACAGTACAACCCAGAAAAAAACCCCAAAAACTTCAAAGAGATAATGATGAACTACGACTACAAAATAACTAGAAATCCATACTGACACCAAAAATACCAGGAAATTCTACGGTAAGCTTGGTGCAGGATTCCATGCTCAAAGCTGAAGAGGGATTGTCATACAGGATCATAGAATCTCCTGTGTTGAAGGGGACCTACAAGGATCATGGAATCCAACTCCTGGCCCTGCACAAGACACCCAAAGGTCACACCATGTGCAGTAGAGTGTTGTCCAAATGCTTCTTCAACTCTGTCAGGCTGGTGCTGTGACTACTGCCCTGGGGAGCCTGTTCCACTGCCCAAGCACCCTCTGGGTGAAGAACCTGTTCCTGATATAGAACCCAAAGTTCCCCTGACACAGCTTCATGTCATACTCAACCCCAGAGTTTAATTGTATGAACACTCAGCACAGGAGCACTTTGGCATACCATAGCTCTACAGAATTTCTGAAGCAACAATGTATGTTGAAGAGATTTTTACAGCTTCTTTAGGAAAAAGAGGAAAGAGAGAATATCACAACCATCGCAAAATTAAGCATGTTTCATAAAGGTGCTTTAGTATTAATATTCCTACATGAATTATTATGCATGGCCTAATGTATTATGTGACATTCTAAACTGGAGATGGTTCTTTCGATTAATGAAATGGATTCATATGAGGAAAATATGTTACAAATACAGACAAAGCTTTGTTAGGAATTTTTTTTCCTTTTAAATATTGTCTTTTACCTATTAGTCATTAATATTAATATAATGACTTTTATTCCTTAACTTACCATCTAAGGAGATTTTGGTCTGTCTCTAAAAAGCAAACATTTAGTCTGAACATATGCCAAAATTATAACACCTGTCTTCTGTTTGACATAGACCAGTGCAAACACTGCCTTATTCTTTGCATTTAATGCTGCTTATCAACTATTCCACTTTTTCAGTTGTAGAAGTACAGCATATTCAAACTGCTTTTATAACTCTAAATTGAAAGTTGATATTGAATGAAATTGTAAATAATAGTAAACTCAGAGTTTTATAAAAGTAATATTATCTGGAGGGAATAAAGAATTTATCCACAAATAACTGGAGATTTTAAATAACAAAATACAGTACAGGAGCTGATACATTCAGAGAGAATTTTTTTTTTCTGAATTCGCCACAGAGTTCACCATTAAATTATTGACCATCTCTATTAAGAGACAATTTTATAAAAGAAACAAGCAATTATTTTTAATCACTCTATTTATTCATTGGACTGAGAATAGTAAGATCAGATGAATATTCACTTTGTGTCTATATGCCAAAGATAAATCATTCTGCAAGTCATGAAAGAATGGTGGTTACTGAATTAAAAGATAAAATAATAATCTTCTCCCCAAAGACATACTATAATTGGGTCTTCTTACTCTTTTGCAATTAAATCCAAGTTTTTAGCCCATCTCAAACTTTTCAGTCTTGAGAGGGTCATTTTGGTAAAGCCTGTAATTTTAATCATTTCTATACATGCCATTATAAAAGGTGGGTTAATTTTACTACAATTGCTTGATAAGAGGGAAAGAACTTGGGTCCCCTCTACCCACAAAGTCTTTAAGCAAGGGGTGACCTACCTAAGTACTTGAACAGACTGCATTCTAAGTGCAGCTCTTGCACAACAGATAGTAATACATTGCACAGGTGGAGACAGCTGGGTATCCAGGCCCACACACAATGCATGAAATGAGCCAAAAAGTGTTTCAGTGAATTTTAAATTGCCTTGAGGTCCATAGGCTAACCCATCCTAACTCCACCTATGATCGCCTAATCAGATGCTGGTAATTAGTATTACCTTCTGCCTGTGAACAACCCTGGAAAACTCTGCCTCCTTGATCCTCCATGGTGTGTGGTATGTTCCTTCAGTTTCTCTACCCCATGAAAACTCTTATATGTCTTGTGTTGCCAGGAGGCTGGGTTCCCCTTGCTTTCAGCTTATATTAATATGAGTAATTGCAATATTTTCCTATTTACAAATCATTCCCTGGAAAAGTCTATTAATCTAGTAACTGTTCCAGTATCTCCTCTTTCCAGAAAGATATCTGGGATAACTCTCTGCTAGTACAGATCTATGCTGAATTGCTCAGCTCCCCAGACAATTCCTTTTCCTGATTCCTTGATCTCTCTATTAAATAAATGTTAATTTATGTAATCTTTTGAGGCTTAGATTTGTTTTATTTTGGTCTCATGTAGGGTTTTTTGCTGTGATTGGTTGGTTTTGTTGTTGGGTTTTTATTTCTGTTTTTTTCCACCCTCAAACTAATTCCCTCTTATATAAGACCTAAGTGTAATTTTGACGGTAGCTTGGTCTGTTCAAAAGCCAGTCTGGATAAGACAGCATTCAGTCTGCCATATATAATCTTTTAGTCATATCTGAGAAGGTTTTGCACCTTCAAAACACCTGTACATGCCCTTACACTACAGCCTAAGGCATGCAGCAAACTATTTCAGTGGCACGTAAGAAAATACTATGCTGCAAGGCTGGACAAACACTGACCATCATAGAAAGTAGTACCTGCCTTATGTCCACAGGGCACTGCACCAGTGCTGTGTGGATATAACCCCCCTGGTCTGGAATCCTCAGCAACTGTGAACATAACTCCACATCATTTGGAAATGAAGGCCAGGAGCTGGATGCAGCTAGCAAGGATGTACAGCCAATAACACTTCCCACTATCAACTGACTCGACACTTCATCAAGCTTATCTCAGTACTGAACTTTACCAGTAACCTAAAATGCTTTTGCAATAAAGTCAGTGGAACACTGAGCTATGTGTTGTGCTGTAGAATCTGCTTGAAGAGGAAATGGAAGTCTCAGAGCTCAAACTGTATCCTGAATAAGACTATATCAGGTCTTACCTCAATCTCATGCAGGAAAAAGGGAACTTGGTCTCCAGTTTTACTCTGGGGCTTGTTTTTTGAAGCAAAATGGAAGCAGTAAGACTCAAAGTGCATTTCTTAATAGTAGTTTTCTTTTGATGTTGTATTTCAGCACTTACTGAGGTGGTACATACTGAGATGAAACTGCAGCTGCTACTGTCAAGGTTTTGATGTTTGGAGGCTCTTGGTTCTGCTAGCTTTAGCTTTAGTGTGGAATGAGCTAGTGTACTGGTCTGGTCAGAATATGGTTTATTCCGGTGAAAAGTAAATAAGATGTAACTCGTCGTTTGCCATTGTGCCAGTCAGTTCAGATCAGAACTTTGAAGACCTCCAGGTCTGTGTGTTAACAGAAGCACAGAAGGGTGGTTGCACCAGAAAGATCAGAGCTCCATTTCACTGTGTCTGGAGGGCCCAAGGCTACCAAGTGTCAGGAGCAGACCCAAGGCTGAATGTAAAAAGAGGGCAAGCATGCAGTGGTGCTTCCCTGGGATAAAATCTTGGACTCCAGTGACCTGAAATTCAAGGATGTCAGGGTCTCCATGAGATGAGGGGAAAAAACAAAAAGAAAAGAAGGAAAAAAGGGTTTTAAGCTAATACTCTAAAACCAGAAGATCCTCACTGGCTTGATGGCTGAATTTGAAATCTGCTTAGGTCTGCAGCTCTGACAGCACACACCACAGTAATAATTCCTACCAATATACAGCTCCTACAGGAGGAAGTGGGTTTTTTGTTTGGATTTATGGACTACAACTGTAGCATCAAAGAGAATAAGCTGGCCCTGGAGTGGACTTATAGAAAATGTTTTAAAAAGCATATATACATGAGTTGAAAGAGTATGTCAGATCTGGTTTGAACCTGAGCTGTACTAAAATATCTTTATCAGCTCTCTGATAACTTATTGGCAGGGTGGGAGAATGGTTTATTTATGGCTGCCTTCTAGGATTCGAGTTCATGTGTTGGTCTGCAGTAAGGTGTGTGAAGTAGGTCTGAATGAAAGAGTCAGTCTAGAGAGACAGACCCTGCTCTGAGGTGCATGGTTGTTACCTGGAAAATGGAGAACACATTACTCACTCTACATCAAATCGATTTCCATCAAAGAAAAAAATATAATTGCAATCTCTCTGATTTATTTTTACATTTCTAAAGGATGATTAATGAAGGAGTGATTAACTATACCAGCAGAGATATACCCAGCAGGACTGTAGCTAATGATGTGCACTTTACCAGTGGTTTTGGTTTCTGTGATTTTCTATTCTCTCTGGTTCACAGGCTCTAAAGCTTTCTCTATCAAAAGAGTTGTAAATATCTTCAGAAAAAAGTAAGAGTGAAAACTGACTGCCACTCAAAAGAATCCTATTTTCCCTTTGATGACTTCATGTAATCTAGATCTCCTACAGTGCTCTTCATCCACATATCACAAAGCATTTTATAAAGGGGCTGTAAATATTGCCTTCATTTTATAAAAAGAGCATTGAATATGGAAGGTAGTACTCAAGATCAAACTGAATGTTCTGGTAGAGACAGAAACTAGACCTCTCTCTTCTATGTCAGAGAAAACAAGTAGTTAACTTGTTATTTATCAATCACAGCAAAAGCTGGGGAAATAATCACACTTATTGTGTGTGATTATTTGGTTCAATCCAAACCAAAAGACATGTTAGTAAGTTAGCAAATTCGTGCTGAAATGCAAAGTACAAGTTGCAACATCTGCTGTTGTTTTTCCAGCCAAAACATTTCCTCAAACTCAACCCAGATTTGGAACTGTTTTTCATTTTCTACTTGGTGATTGGAATTATATTTGTTAATACTAGGTGAGAGCTCCAGTTTGGAGTTTTACCTGGCCACAAATACCCCCAATACAGTACAAGCACAAGACCACAGGAAAAATGCCAAAGACAAGACCTGAACTTTTGTCTCTTTCAAAGGACAATCAGTAAAAATTGCTAGATATTAAGATAACCTGATAAACAGGAATATTTTGTTCTGCCTAGAATAACTACTTTGGTACAAAGAGAATGTGGACTAGGTCTTCCACATGTGCAGCTTTTCTGGAAAGAGCAAAAGAACAAGAAATGTGCCAGAAAAGCACAGTGCACTCAAAGAAGTTGTCTAAAGAAACCATAATGAAAACTGTACCTCCACAAAAGATGTGAGATGTCAACAACAATCCAACTGTGTCATATACTAACTTCAAAGTAAAGCTAAAAATATGAGATATATCAGACAATGTCCATTAATTCAGTGTCTTGTTTCAGACATTAGCCAAAGGTATGGGTTTGGGAAAAAATATACACAAATAGGGCATTCAAAGAAATATTTTTGCTGATATAATGCCATCTTTCAGTGTTTTGAGGTTTAAG
The DNA here is from genome assembly GCF_008360975.1 of Lichenostomus cassidix. Taxonomy (NCBI): domain Eukaryota; kingdom Metazoa; phylum Chordata; class Aves; order Passeriformes; family Meliphagidae; genus Lichenostomus; species Lichenostomus cassidix. Next base: position 31,761,711 of record NC_139511.1, read on the forward strand.
AATAACCTGTATCCTTGCCTTTGTGTTTATTAGTCCATGATGGACTTCCATTAGTTATTCTAATGAAATTGAAACAAATTGCTTTCAGCACTTAATGGTGATGCAGTGTGACCATCATATGACATATATACACACTGCACTTCCAAACATTCATTGTTGTCCTAAATATGGGTTCTTTCACACAGTGCACTAAAAGCTGATCCTCACACAGAGTCAAGGTATTTATTTCATCTCTGTGCAGAGATGGGTGCTGGTGGTAAATCCACAAAGCTGGCACACCTTCAGTTTTATACACTTTGAACAGTGAAACACTGGCCATTCCCATATATGTTACAACTTGAAACTGCAGTCACTGACCTTTCATTCTTTTGTCCCAGGTGAAAGGTACACTGCACACTTATTTTACTACATGTGTTCTGTAAAGAAGAGGTTTATGCAAGTAAGAGGCAATCATATGGTGGGTATTACATTATTTAGCAACTGAGGCTAACACGAAGTTCCCTTCTTTGGCTTCGTAGTTTGATTTCTAGTGTCCTCTGGTTATTACTTCTCAGGTCATGGTTCTTGGTTCCTGAAGGTTTGGTTATCCCCTCATTTTTCATAAGTTTTTTATTTATCCTGTACTGTGCTTCAATGAATTTTTAACCTTCTTATGGTACCTTAGTTCAACAAAATGGAGAAGGGCTTGCACTGCTATAATCCCATGTGAAACTGGACCTGGTGCTAGACACACCTTTAAAAATAATGGCATCACCCATTTTGCTGATAATATTCCAAAGCTGGGCCTTGTCTGGTTGTTCTTGTTTTCAAAACAACTCACAACACAATGCTACCTTGTGACCTATGTTTTGAGTAACACATGAAGTGTACTGAAAGAGTATTGTTCTACAGGTTGTTGGAAGCTACTGATCTGTGTCTACAGCCCTTTGCTGTGAACACTTCCTCTCCTCCAGCCTTGTCTGAACATAAACCAGCTGTCATCTCAGAAAACTGGGAGAAAATGATCAACTCTTTGATATGAATCCTGTCTTAGTAATTTCTTAGTTAAATCCATTTCTTTACAATGAAGCTTCTAACAAAAAGCCACAACACTTAGAGAAACAAATAAATACTTATCAGCTCAGTATTCACTTTCAAACTTTCAACAATGTCTAGTTACAGATTTCTTTCTCATGGAAGAAATACATTCTACAATGGCAGGGACACTCAGATGTCCTTGTGCTATGCAAATACTGGAAGAAAAGATTCGTTTAATCTCCTGTACTCCTTGTATAATCCAGAATGTGGCTGATACCACTCACATTGAATTTACAAAATCCAGAAGCAAAGGGTGAGCCAACCCAGCTGCCATGCTTTCTCTCTCCTCCTTGCACTGCAGTTACTTTCTCTCTTTCTTGTACTGCAGTTACAAGATGGTATGACTGACCAAAATTTCAAACATTTTAAATGGCTTTGAGTGCTTGGGTTTGGGATTGTTTTAAACTAGTATTGTAATTTTTAAGCATAAGACATTTTAAACAGCAAACGCTTTTGAACAAATTGTTCATATTTCTAACTTGACAAATTTGAGCAATGCTTAATTGGCAGGAAGGAGCTAGTGACCCAAATACTGTATTTAAAGACACTGAAGGTTGCATTAAAGTATCTGATTTGTGTGTTTAAGAACCACAAGAAGAAGTGAAAGAAGTGAAAATATGAAGTCCTTTTGTTAAACTCCGTAAGTGGGACAGATTTCCAGAGCTGAGGTCACATGTAGCTGTCACTAGCCTCCTTTGGAAATGTACATACTCACATCTGGAAATCAGACTGCTTTTGTTAATTTTTTCAGCTTCAGGTCCTGGACACCAGTGTTTTACTCATTGTTCTATATGTATGGTGAACACAGAATGGTAAAGCTAAGAAAGAGAAAAAAAATCAGTGTTAAGATGTCACCACAGGGCTTTTTTTTAAAACTAATTTAAAATTTAAAATAATTTTTAATCAGTCATGAAGTTAATTTCCTTTTCTTCAGCTTCAGTGATGTTGTCAACTCTTAATTTCCCAGTAAAACGCAAAAAGTTAGGTGCCTACTATTCTGAGGAAGAACTTAAGCTGAGAGAACTGAGATTTTGAACAACAGATTCATTATAAAGAACAGGCTTGTGATCCTGAAAGAGTAGGACAATACCAGAAAGAAGACATCTCTTTTGTAGGTTAATTATTTTGCTGTAGACAGTATGACTCAGGGCATGAGCCACAATAGAAACTGACAGTGTTACATCCCTATTGACTACTGGGCTAATCTCTCAGTGCCTAGGGATGGATGGAACTTTCAACCTGTGACATTTATTGGTTTTACTAATGTTGTATTTGGAGAATGACAGCACTGTTTGTAACTCTCTCAGTTCTTGCAAAATTCTCATCTCACAAATAAAATGATCAGTAGTGATATTAGTTTCTTGCCTGCATGCTGATCAACAAGTAGGTCTGGGTCAGCCGCACTTTGAACATAAACATCCACTTGCCACTGAATAATTTACATTCAAAAAACCAATTTCAAAGGCTCCGTGTTGATTTGCAGGACAAGTATGTTATGAAAGCTTTGTTTAAAATAAAAGTGTGACTTTCCTCAGTTGTACATCAGGCTTGTTAGTTGTGTTGTCAGAGCTGTGTACCTGTGATGGCTTCCTGCTTACTATGGTTATATAGGGCTACTACATGGCAGGGATTGGCTGAGGCCATATTCAGATTATTGCTAATACTACAAGCCATAAGCACATAATAAACTGTGGTTCTGAAGCAGTTTGAACATACAAACCAACAGGGAAATCCAGGTTCTTTCAAAGTGAAGGAGACTGGAGGCCATTGGTACCTGTGGTACTCATCCACAGCTTAACCTATGTCTTACAAATTGGCAGATCTCCACCAGGTATCTTGTGGAATAATTTATATCTGCAGATGTGGCTCCTGAAGAAAATTCACTGCATCACTCCTCTCTTACTTTGCACCAACAAAAGATGTCTTCACAGAAGGTTTCTTCTGAGAACCATCCCATTTCTTCATAAAGCCAGTGGTAATATACAGGTTGCCTTTACTGCTACTTTTGGTCACTTTCCTTCTAGCTTTAGTCAGAGCTTGTCTGCTCCACTTTTATTTGGGATTTGCTGCTGGAGTAGTTTTCTCATTTTATAATGAGCCAAGTCAGTTCATAAAGGCTGTGTCACTTCTTGTGCCAGCACAAGAGAAAACTGCAGGAGTGTGCAGTATTATCTGTTATATGGTATCTTTTATACGGTATCTGTTCTATATTCTATATTCTATATTCTATATTCTATATTCTATATTCTATATTCTATATTCTATATTCTATACTCTACATTATACATTACACATTATACATTATACATTATATATCATATATCTATTCTGTTTTATTTATTTATTTAATTTATATATTTATTTATTTATTTTATTACCTAGCTCTCCTACAATTTTCCTACTCTCCCCTAGTACAGATTACCTTAAATCTGTGTTCTCAGAAGGTATGGCTGCTTTAATGAGAAAGGGACTTTTATTTTCTAACTAATAACCAATTTTTAACCTTTATCAAAGCTTTCTCTGCCTGTGGATTTCAGGTTTTCTTAATAGCTTCTAACAAGGCCCTTGAAAAAGTTAGAAATATTTAGAAAACTTCACTTCTTTGTCATGATTGGTTTGTTTCATCCCCTAGCCTATGCAGCTTGGCTTCACATCACTGAAGTCTGGGGACCCTGCTCTTTTATATTGCCTGGGAACCTTGCAGCTAAGAATCTGCTCCACCAGTTTACCTAAGAATTTACTTTCAGAAGCAGGATTTTAAAAGGCAGGACTGTTTCAACCCCTATTATACTATTCACATCACAATGCTATGTAATTCCACCTTTAACGATTTGCTTCAATATATTTCCTTCAGACAGTTTTTCTCAGAAAAACAATATAACATGGGCAACTCTCCAGCCAAACAGCTGTTCTGAACGATAAAGAGCATAATTTTTGTTACCAGTGTAGCTATTTTATTCCTTGGTTCTGTTAGAACTCCCAGGTAAACTTCATCCAATTGGTGGATGGCAAACAATCCACTGCTGGATGGCAAACATCCACCAATTCCTACAGTTTTTGTATCACATTCTTTTTAATGCCTCTCCCTATGACAATGCCCCATCATCAGACAAACATCAGCATATCCCTTCCTTTGTTGTGAGAACTACAGCAAAATGCTCATTTTGCTGCAGCCTTTTGATGTTCTCCCTTGATATAAAAGGCATATTTGTTCTGGATTATATTTATTTTTCCTTAGAGGATAAAATAAGGAAATACCAAACACAATGTCCAGAGAAAGAGTCCCCCTCCCTATCCCATACTATGAGAAAAATTACAAGGAGATGGGGAACTACAGCCCTGATTATGGATACACAACAAATGCCAGCAGTACAGATTATCATTTACTGTAATTTATAATCAGGCAGTCCCTATTGATTACCATTCAGAATGAGAGCCTTACTGTGCAAGGTGCTGCCAAACAATTAAGAGAAGCAGATACTTACATGGATTTATTAATATCTAGAGAGCTTATGTAATTTCTGGCATTTCCTGTTTCCAAGTGGACTATAAACAATGTTAACATTTACATCTTCAAAGTTTTAATTGCTCTCCAAAGGGATAAGATATGTGCTCTACCTATTATTATCCATGTTTGTGAGGAGTAGGAGACAGGAATGGTGAGTTGTACAAACACTGATGAGGAGTTCCTGGTATCTACCTGTAAAAGAGGCCACTAGCTCTTCTCTCAAACATACACTTTCTCCCAGCTACATCATCTATTCCACCTGAACTAAGAAATGAAGGAAGGATAAAATAATTTTGAGGGTGTAAATATTCATTTACATGTGGGATAAAAAGATATCATCCTCTTAAAATATATCTGGAATATCATTACAACCAGATACTGTCATGAGGCCCTTCCCTGCCTTTGTATTCTTGCTCAATATCTCTGGCAGCACACCTGCTGTGTGAGCACAATGACAACTTCATGACGAGGCTGCCTGCAGACTGAGTCTGGTGCACTTGTTGTGCTTGAAGATGTCTTATATACCTACAGATACCAGGGATTCCCAAGAGTTTTTGTTCTTGGAAGCAGGAGCAGAGTTCTGACCAAAGAGACTGCATGCAAGTGTGCAAAGTGTGCAAAGGACAGGTGATTTTTAACAGCACTCAAATCCAGAGCACACTGCTAAGTTTACAAGGACAGATTAAGGTATAGATGTGGAGCCCTGGAAAGACAATGAAATCCTGGGCCGAAGCTGAAAGTGTGCCCAAATGCAAAGTATCCCACTTCAGGGTAGAGAACACTTTTGCCCATATATGTCTGTGTTTGTCTATGTATCCTGGTGGTGTCCTATGGGAAACAGAGTTTCAACAGTCTTCCGCTGCAGAAGTGTGTGTTTTCTTTGAAAACCTCTGAACCCATAATCCAATTACAGTCAAATTTGACAAAAAATGAAACCCCGAAGATAGAGATTTACTTCACGTTTTAGGAAAACGAGAATGGCTAGCAGAGTGATTCTGAGTTATCAGCATGCTCACTAATGAAAAGGCTGCACAGAGCACCTGCAAACGGTGCACATGGGACAGTGATTCTGCTGCTTCCCTATCCACTGGAGAGCTCTAGTCAGAGTTGTACTTAACTAACAAGAAAAACTCACTCTGTAGTCTGTTCACTAGTGTCTAGTAAGGAGTGAGTTGACAAAATAGCTTTGATATCACAAAAAAAATTAAGGAACTATAAATCCCAAGAAATTGGGATCTATAAATTGTGCTACTTTTGGAACTAAAATTATTTTGATTCAAGAAGTAGGATCTAAAGGGGTCAGAATCACAGTTTTATATCTATTTAGAAAACCAGCTCAATTCAATGTAAACAAGCATAGGCAGTTAACCCAACCCTGTGCAACTTTTAATCGCAACAATTAAAAAAATTAATTACTGGAACAATCTGGATTTTCAGTATATTTGAATCTTTTTTTTTTCCAAGTACACCTATGAGCATTTTTTACAGTGTTCAAGACTTAGATGAACATTACAAGAGCTCCACAATGTGATCCTTGCATGGAGCCTTGGAAAGGAAAGGTGTAAGATAAAATGTTATCTAAAGAACATAACATGGTTCCAGAGTCTCTGATGAACTTTCAAAAGGTATTTAAGGACACAGTAATGTTCAGCCTCGCCATTTCCACTTCCATTTCCTTTCCCATCTAACAGAATTTCTCTTGGTACCACTGATCTTTAGGTTTCTGCCAGAACTTTGCAGGATGTTGATTACTTCCAGAAGTTTTTGAAAATAGATCATGATCTGGAATGTGTTTTTTTCCATCCAGGTAGTAAACTTGTACTCTAGCTATGGATTTTCTGATTTGTTACCACTCTTATATCTTACAAAAGCAAACCTCAACAAGATTCTCGCTTTCCACATTATTATTACTTGAATATCATTTTACTTTTTGTAAGTGTGTACTCAGGAGGTGTCTGTTCTGGTTTTGATCTGCTTTCACTTACTGGAATCCCAAAATGGACAGAAAGAAAGAGCATTTCTGAAATCTCACATGCTTAGTGAGTTAGATTTTTAAAATAAATATCTTCCTAGTGCAGTATTGTAAATATATAAATAGAGGTTAAAACAAATCCAGAAAATATTTTTCAAACTCTCTGTATCTCAAAAGAAACCCAAAGCTAGAGATTACCATGTCAGAATTGTTCATCCTCTGCATGGGCCTTTCACTGTTACAGTATTCCCTGTCTCCATGCAGATCATCAGAGGTAGCTGAGAAAGAGGAACATTACTTGCCTGCGTATTTCCAGTGGTCCAAAGTTATGACACAATGCGGATAAGGTGACAGTACCACCATCTCAATTTTTTTGGAGGATATTCTCCTTGTGAGTCAAATGCTTCCCCCTGTCTCCTACATTTGCCAGTTTATGGGTGAGGTTTCTGCAAGCCAGTAACATGTCAGGCTGGATGCAGTCACAAGAAGTTGGAGGAGAGGGAAAGAGCTTTATCAGAAAGCTAACTTTCGGACTTTTTATATTCAGACTGAGCAGGGATTGAAGACTTTATTCTGTGCAGAGGTGGTGACACTGACAAACTGAAAACACCTCATGATAACTGAAGCCAAACTGCTGCCATGGAGGATCTCAAGTATGACCTCCTTCACAATCCTTTCTGGTTTTTAAATTTCCAGTAGAGGAATAAGAGTATAAAAATATAACTTGTCCTATGCATATCTAAGCAAAAATCCATTAAAAATCCATAAACAGGAGAAACTCTATAGTCTTAAACAGCTTCATACAGGTATTCAATAAAGCATGTTCTCTATTCTCTGAGCAACCTGAAAAAGGAAAAACCATTAAGCTATAAACTACTTTCTAAGAGCTGCAAAGTTCATTTGTCAGAGCATCAGTGATGGCCTGAACTACACAAAAACTAGTGAGTAAAATTATAGACCAGACAGCTTACCAGGAGGCTATACACTCACATTACTCACAGTAATGCAACAGTTCAGACATGTAGTTTATATTGGTTTATATTTGACCCTTTACTTTGACTGCCTTGGTAAAATACTGTGGCCAGTATTTTGGAGTTACCAGATTCTTTCTTGAATTCCTTCCTGGGATTTATATGCTGTGCTCATGAAATAGCTTAATGATGGAGAGACTTTTTATTCCAAGCCAGTGCTGGTGTTAACCTGCTGACATGAGTTTGATTTGGTACTTGCATTACTTTAATCTTAAATAAGTGTTACCAAAAAGATAACAGCTTTGAAAAAGGGATTTTCTTGACTTTTTGGTTAATAATTTGCATAAAACTGATCCTAGGTTTCCCTTTTTAGCAGAAACAATGTGAGTCAAGGCACTTGTAGAGGATATTAGTGATTTCAAGTAAAAGCCTCACCAGCACCCTTGATTAGACTTGTGATCTCGCCCTTTTAAAAATGTCAGTTGTGTCATTGTTGCCTATAATTCAGGGGTAATATAACTCCAAATAAATTATTTAGTGTCTAAAAATAATAACTAGCTGTGCCATGACATAAAATATGCTTCAGCTGATGATTATACCATCAGCAAAGGGTGGAAGTAAAAGACTTATTCTCTCTTGGCAAATCTTCAAAGGCAGTTAGAGACTGCCAACCTTCTAAACTCAAGTTGTATCAGAACTGGAACAGTCAGGAACCCCTAAATACTTCCCCAAAAAATAGTTTTCCACAGTAGACATAATATCACTGAAAACACAGAATACTCCACATTAAAAAAGTAACAACAAACCAACCCATGACACTATTATTCAGGACAATGCATCCTGATTTACATACTTGCCATCACACTCTTTTACTTATGTTAGTGATTATATACCACTACACAGTGGAAGCATAAACGGAAGATTATCTGTTAAGTGTGATGACATCTTTCAGTGACATCTGTTAATCACAGAATAACAGAATAATTCAGGTTGGAAGGGACCTCTAGAGTTCTTGAGTCGAATGTCCTGTTCAGAGCAGGGTCAACCAAGAAAACAAACCAGAATAAATGAGTAGGAAAAGTGGCCCAAGTCATTCTACAGTTAATCTGCCTTTTAAGTCAACAGCAGTACATGCATTATGCTGGAGCAATAGGTACCTAGGCAGAGGGCTTTCTTTAGCTGTAACAAGAGTATGCAGCAAGAGTTGAACCAGTCTTTGCACAGTGGGTTACATATAAAAAGCATTAGGGAGTGAAAATGGGAGAATAAGGAAGTAGTCTCTTTTGCTCCACGGAAAGCAACAGAGCTTGCTGGGTTGCATAGTGTGACCTATGGAAGGACATGTGGTGGCTCCATAAAAGAGGAAGTGGTGAAATCTGCTGAGCTTCAGTTACTGAAGTGGTAAACTACAGGAAAGGGCAAAGGTTTGTGCCTTTCCTGCCTCAGACTAAGTCAGTAAGAAACATCCACTGGAGAGGGTCAAACTTCCAGGAGCTACCTAAAACCTCATTTGTGAGATGTTTTTCGTCCAACTGACAAGTTAAACTCAAGACAATGTCCAAATTCTTATTTCCTTCTGACCTCTTCTCAAAGAAAAGTTTACCAAAAAATAGCAATAGGATAAGGCAACATGGAGAATAAAAGTAAAGGCTGATGAAGGTGTGTTCTAAAGCAATAAATATGTATAATTGTAGATAAAGACATGAGGGTGAGTCATGTTGATGCTTTTGTGGATGCCATAGTTTCATCATTATCTTCTCTGCAACCCTCGATCATGCTCCACCCCCACAAAAATTAGTAATGAGAACATGAAGGACCAAAGAAGCTGTTCAAGTATACACTAACTGAATATCTGAGCCAAAAGTCAAATATTTGTCGTCAACTTTGGTAAACTGTTACTTCCCATCAGGTTCGATTTAGTGTTGTTATTCCCAGGAACACCCATCATATATTGTTTGTATTAGGATAGAAACAAGAAGAAGACAGAAACCATGTCAGGATCTCAATCACTGTGATTATTCTAGCCATAAATAGAAAGAAAATTTCAGAGTAGAGAGTAACAGAAATTTTGTGTACAACCTTGAAACAAATTGGATCTGGTTAGAATCAGAAACCTTTAATTTCTTCCAAACAGCTCCTGTATCTGTGAACCCAAATGCTATGTGGACCTAAATGAATAAATGTTTTAAGTAAGACCACTGCCTTATTCTATAAAATCATAGAAATTGTGTGTGTGACTTTATGGAACCATCCTGGCCCCCTATGTTGACAGCCCGTGTTTTATAGCAACCAGGGGATAGCTGTTTCATATGACAGGATGAACAGCCAGATAATCCTGCAAGGCAGAACACCTTCCATCCCACTTGGAAGGCATTCCCTAAATGCAGATAACAGCTATTTATCCTACAATGTGCTCTTGTTCATTTGGCAGCCAAAGCTCTATGAGAATTGAGTAATCCATGCTTTCTGCAGGCCTTTGGTGAACTCTGGTAACCCTTCTGCCTGCCACTACTCACTTATCATGGACTATACAGGCAGGTTCAAAAATTCTCTTGTGGGCTGGCACTGCCTAGAGCCACAATCTTGCAAACAGTTGTTTATCTGGGTGTCTTCCATTGCACTGGAATAACCCCATGACTGCAACAAAAACACCCATTGATAAATGCCTTCTGAGAGAGGCCACATTCACAACAATAGCATACGTTCTGCATTTAATTGTGATTTTATTTAATTGCAAACATTGCATTGGTTATAAACACATCAGCTAAGCCATAACTGCAGATGAATGCACAGGCAGTGTATGAGTCTTTGTTAAAGGAAAATATCTACCAAGAATTGTACTTACTAACCTAGTGCTTGCTTGCAGCTAATTACTATAACCTCCAGAGGGTGTTGGGACAAGTCAAATCAATGATTTCCATTTGTGGGGTGGTTTTTTTGTTTGGTTGGGTTTTTTAAATTATTCAAATAAAATTTACATTAAATAGTATCTATATCTTTTTTTGGTCAAATATGCAAACTGGGCACAATCAGAGGCAACAGGCACCAACAGTTTAACTCAGATTCATCTCCAAAGCCTCTAGCAGTTAGGCAACATAACATTAATAAAATTACAATAAGAAATGGTACAGCAAGATCTACTGTTGAGGTCAGAGAACCCAACACACCAAGGAGTTGAAAGGTCTGTACTAGTGTACCCTTGTTAACAGAAATTTTAAAAATACATATGTTATCTATTGATATATCTATTTACTTAACTGTGTTTTTGAACACAGAAATATCATCAAAATGATAAAAACAGCATGAAAGAAATGCAAATGAAGGTCACGGGATGTAATCTAGATTGGAAGAGACCACAGGAGATCTCTAGTCCAACCTCCTACTCATGATCACACCAGGGTGCTCAGTGTGTTGTCCAGTTAGGTTCTAAAATTCTCAGGGATGGAGATGACACAAATTCAATGAGCAGCCCACTCCGCTTGCTGGCTGTACACATGCTGGTACAGTTTCTCATTATAACAATGTGGACATTTCCTTTGTCAGATTATGCTTGTTTCCTACCCTCATGCCATGCATTTCTGTCATCTCATTCAGGTTGCAAACATCAGTCACTAGGACTCTGGCATCAAATTCTTATCAATTTGCAGTCTCTCTATTTTTCCATTGAATGTACAGATCCCTCTACAGCAAATTTAAACTTTCTGAACAGGAAGTGATTTTCTGTAGTCTCTTGACAAGTTGTTGAGGACCACCAGCTGGAAAACACTGTCAAAATACATTCCCAGTTAAGGGCTTGTCAAGTTTCAGCACAAAAAATGAGGGAGCAGAATGGAAGGGCACCAATCTAATTGGAAGGATGATCCTTAGGAGCAGATGGCTAGCAATGAAGAAATTTTAACATTGCCAAAGAAGTAAATTTATTAAGTTGGAGAGGAAAGGGTACAATAGAGAGAACATAATCTCTGTTCACTAATGAGAAAGAGCTGGCACCCAAGCTGCTGTAAATCAGTTGAGCTCCAGTTCTTTCAGTGGAGATATATGCCTCTTATACCACCTCAGGATTAGGCTTGAAGTATCTTATTCCCTAAGGAGCTATTCCTTGTCTCATTCTATGTATCATCTTCCATGTGCCACACATTATACTCCAGCAGGGAGTTGCTTGTTATGTCTATACAGTGCAGCACTGCATGGTGATTCATTGCTCACTGCCATCCCAGAATTTTTTTTTAATGATGTGCTTCTGCTGCTCCAAAATAGGGTGAACTCTAAATATTAAGTATTATTTACATTAGGCATTTATTTAGATCATGTGGCAAATCCAACATCCTCACAACATAACTCAAACTCCTTTTGATGCATTCCTTCTGTTTGAACAAACAATTGTAAATAATTTTTCCTTCTTTAACACAAGTCAAAGGTGAAAAAATCATTACAAGCACAAACAGTTCTGTCAAGAAGTCTGTAGCATGCTAGAAGGAGCACAGGCTTACTTGTGCCACTGTTTAGTGAGATCAAATGAGCACTACATTAAACAGCTCTTATCTCTCTGTAGAATGGAAGGAAGAAGTGGAAGGATCACATCTAGGTTTAAGAGAAGAGCTCTCCTAGGGATGTGGCAGTGCATAATTGCATTCTAAGTCTAGCTGAATTTTCAGTCTGATGCAATTCTAGTATCAGTCATGAAGTCAGAAGTCATTCTATGATATCGTTCTAAATCTCTAATTGCAACCCCTGCAAAGGCAGATATTTAAGTACATGTTAAACTCTCACTTCAACAGGATCACTCACATATATCCAAGTTAAGACATATGCTTGACTGAGTGTCTAGCTTAATCATGGTGAAGTTTGATTAATTCCTAAATCAAACTAAGTAAAGATTCTCACAGATAAAAGGAATTCAGACTGACCCATCAAACTAGGTGCAAGACCCCATGCCAGGGCAGATAAGGCACAAGATAGAAGCACACAAGATGATTCACCTAGTACTGATATTTAGTGAGTCTATTAGGTAGATCATTCACTGATGTAACTGACATAGCACTGTCAAAGCTAACAAAACCATGCTGAAAGGCAACTGCTCAGATTTACTGGCAGAACAATAGGATAGCAAAATGGGGAGTGCAGAGGCCCACTGCCTTTGCTCTTATCTCTGCCACTTCATGCCCATGAGGTACAGTTGCAATGCAGTCTTCAACAAAATAATACCCATTCACACATTCTCTGCATAGCAAAGGATAAAGAACTACATTTACTGTTGTGCTACTGCTGCTCTTGTAGTTTTTCCTCATTCATTAGTTAAACATTGAATCCATCTGCTGGACGCAAAAAGAGATCCAGGATTCTTAGTAATGTCACAGGTAATATACACAGAGTCAAGGTATGCAATTTAATTCTGTATGATTTGGCTAAACCAAACTGGATTTCTTTTCATTGAATCTAATGGATTATATAAATTCCAGGTTTCAGGCTTCCAGTTTCTCCTCTTGGGATGCTTTAGTCTATGCATTAAAAAATATACCTTTGTTTATAAAAGCTAGAAAGAAAGTAATTTCATTACATTAAGTTGTTTCTGCTCTAATTTCCCAAAATAGTTCTCTTTCAAGCAGAATCCAGGTTCAGAAAAACTTCAGCTCTATAAAAAATGGAAACAGCCTCTTTTTTTTTTTTTTTTTTCCGGACTAAAACTAGTTAGCTTTACTTCTTACTCACTTTAGATACCAGCTATAACCATTCATAATATTATAATATTTAGGATCATTACAGTACTGGCTTCATCTGCAGTATTTCAGTTCCACTGTGATTAGATTTGGGATGTGAAATGTTGGGGTTCTTTTTGAGGAAACCAGTATTGAAAGAAAATAAAATGCTTAGAGAAAATATTTAGAGAATAGTACTAGGATGTTGCTGTAAGTGATGACCCTGTGCCATCTCTTATAAACCATGTCTCTCCAAAACGAAAAAATATAAAACAGTTATAATGCCTCGAGATATGTGTGAAACTAATTTGGTGAGAAATGAAAGAAATGTATCTGTTTATACAAAGAATAAAAAGGGAAAAGCAAAGTTGGTGCTAAACCTAATGAAGTCATGACAGAGATATGATAATATACTTTAGCCACCCTGCTCTTTTCTCAATTGTCATAGACAGTAGTCACTACTGATTGTAAGGAATACAAAGAAATTAAAAACCCCACATTTTTAGTATAGGTGGTGCTTGGTGATTACACTCATGAAACATGACAACAACAGCTTACCAAAATCTCTCAAAAGACCATACTTTGACAAACTGGCACAGAGTTGCACATATTTCAAATTAAAAACTATAACCAACAGGAGTTAGGCTCCGAAGAAGGAGTTTAACCTCCTCTTAATCCTCCTGTGTATGGACCTCTGTATGCATATTCGTTACTTATCGTTAAAAAGAGGAATTGGCAAGGAGAGGTAGAGAAGACTCACGAGTCACTAAAAAGTGACACGATTTTAACTTTTCTTCTTCTCAATCCTCTTGCTGTTATGTGGTGTTCATCTTCCTTCCCTCAGCCTAAATGAACACATAATCTCCATAGTTTTAACACCAAATAGAAATCTAAATTGTAGGAAATGGTTACTTCTAGGAAAGCATAAACACAAATAAGAAAAAGCAAAATGTCCCTTATCTCCAACAAAGGGGAAAACAAATAGCCCAGTTTTCCCCTCTTCCCCTCCCACCCCTCTGGTCATGCAGGAATTTTCACAGAATGAACACAGTCTGCTTTGAGGATTCAGGTCAGGAAGAAGTGGTTTATAGGTATAGGAGGGAACAGAGAGCAACAGATTTCAGCCTTCTATCTACATGAATTCTGACTCAAAAATAAGTACTAAGGCTTATATAGGTTTAGAACACATCTTAATTGCACCATGAAGGAGCCTGGTATAGCAAAGGAGCATCTGCACAGAAGGAACTTGGTTCCTGCAGAGGTAGGTGTGTGGGCTTGGCAACTAAAAACTACAGCCATGCAACCTTGACATACCTCTTTTCCCCTGGTCTGCATTTGACCTGTGAAACTGTTGTGCCCTTGACCAACTTTCAGGCCTAGCAAGGCTTCCACACAATTTATTATCTGAAAAAATAACAAAGTTTCAGATGTCAAAAGATGCTTATTTTGCCCCTCCTGTTGCGAGGTGGTTTATCAAGACTTACCAACAATTCAAGTTTTTCATATTGTTTTCCTAGCATGCAGTATCCAAAGAAGCTGAGAATTTATAGCTTCAGATGTTACTGGTGGAGTAAAATAGAGCAGTGTCAATTGTTTTTTACTAAATTCTACTTTATTTCTCTTCACTGTTTTTGTTTTTATGCAAGCTATACCCCATCTGACCTGCTTCAGGGATCACTCACCCCATTGCCTATGAAGCAATTAGGTGAATGGAGCTTGCAGGCTGACCCAGTACAGTCCTCTTTCCATTTGGCAATCATTTCTGGCATCACAAATCTCTCTAAACTGCTTTGTTAGATGAACTCAAACTTGATGAACTAGCAAAGTTAAACAAAAAGCACATGATCCTCCAGCATGGTAGTCTACCTACTGATGTAATTACATGAGATTGTCATGATTGCAGATTTGACATCTGCAAAATATACTTTCTCTGAGAGTAGATAAGAACATATTTAAAACTTTCTGCAGGAAGTGATTTTCTGCATAGTTGTTAACTCAAAGCTTGTGGGATTCTTAATTTTTCTTTTTCTTTCTTTTTTTTTTTTTAAATTTTGGGATATTAAGAAAACTTGTCATAGTACCTATGACCTAAAGCCACAATCTGTTTTTGTATTGTCCTTCACAATTAAGCAAAAGCTAAAAGCTCCCAGGCCTAACTCTGAGCTGGTATTCTTCCTCCAGCCTGAAAGGATTCTTTGTTTCAAAATAGAACCAAGAAAAATAAAGGCCATCAGGATTTATAATAATCTCTTTGGGACTACACTACAGATTTCCTTCTCTCTGCCTGAGCCACATGAACTGTGTGTACCTTTCTCCCACACCTAACTCTCACCAAGCAACTCTCTGTGTTGGGCTCTTGAGCAGAGCTCACTGGATACCAGCCCCACCACGGGGCTTAGCTCTAGACGAACACAAGAAAGCTCACTGAAGAGCTGGGGGCTGGAGCAGTGAACGGGAGACTTTTTTGCTTGACTACAAATCACAGAAGCAAGTTTCAAACATGACCTACCAAGGGGTGAGGGAAAGACAGAAGAGGACAGGGTTAACACCACATACTATCAAGCAAAGCCTGCAGAAGACCTAGGCAGCTACTGGGAGTCATGCTAAGGACTTAGTGGGGTGAACATCCACTAAATATGAGCTTGAAGGCAACCTAAAGTTCAGACCACAAGTACAATTGCATTGGACATGAAACTTGCCAATACCAGTGGGAGAGGAGTGGTATCACTTCAGGACTTGTCATACATGGATGTCATGGCCTTCTAAAAATATCCAGGTATTCTAGCTTGAAATGGAAATGTGTTTCTTCAAGAGTCTCAGAACCACATGTCCCAGGCTCAAGCAGCCCACCTGTACACCTTCAGACACCCAGTTTTAACTTTCAATAGCCAAGCAATGCCTCTTGCCTGAGAGAACAGCAACAACCCACACAACAGCTGGAAAGCTGTACTGGTACAATGCTGATTTATCTGCAGGATGACAAGAGGAAAAATTTAAACATTTCTGCCTTTGGGAACTAAAATTTCTGTCTTATTGTTTGTGAAGACCATGAGAACATGGGGAAGCTGCAGCTCCCAGGAGATGCCCAGCAAACTTCCAGATAACAGCTGGAGCTGCAAAGAGAGGAGCTGCAACTTAGCAAGAGAACAGAGTGTCTTCAGCCACTTTTTGGAGGCTACATTTCACTATATCTACAAATACAGGAGGAAAACCAAGTGGTATAAATCTGCATGGCAACAATAACTACAAAGGACTGGTGCAAGTCTATAAAAGGGTGAGCGATCTCAGTTTTGACTGACACCCAAAAAGGTCTTATGGCAGTAAAGATCACCTTGTCCTCTATTTGCATGAGTCTAACCACAGTGGTACTTGGACCCAAGTGTGCCCCCTATGCTGCTAGGGCAGCTACTAGCAGTAGTAGAAACTAAGAGTTCTCAGAAAATCTCTAGCTTTACCACTCCATTTGCGCTATAAGACCTACCCCATGCCTTACAGAGCAAGGAATATTGGCAAAGCTATTAATACATCACCCGCAAGATGCTATCTTGGTACAGTTCTTTAGTTTTTACTTGCTATAAGTTTTCTTCTTCTTTACAGGTGATGGTGGCTGTAGCTTAGATGGCCTCAATCAAGATTTATGCTCTCTAGAAACCTGAGATAATTTAGAAAATGAAGAAAGATAAGCCAGACTTTCTTTTACATGTTTATAATTTAGCACATGTTCATGATCTCTTGAAATATGTGTATGTATATGTGACTTTCACGCCTTTTTTTCCCTTAACTATTACCAGTCCAGATCTCTGATCTATTTAAGACATTTATGGCAGCACAAGAAAGAATTTGACAGGAAATAGGAAACAGAGAGAGAATACCAGAATTGGTATATCCCCTGACAAGGGGAGAGAATCATACAACACAGAAGTCAAACTGTTTCGGTTTTTGCTGGCACCTGTCTAATAGCATTTATGATATCCTAGTCCAAGTCTCAGCGAACAAGATTCTACACCATTAAAAGCACTTGAAATGCAGAAATGTAGTGCCATGTACAGAAACTTTGCACCTTTAGTTTTTTAATTTTAATGTCTTTTCTTCCCAAATAGCAACAGTATTAGTAACCTATTTTCTGTAAGAAAAAATCTGAAAAAGTCCCTTCTGGAATTACACATTTCTGACTAGGTTGAAGTGATCTGTTTTATCTCTGTTGTCTGACATTACATGTTGCAGCATGGCATGGCATAACACATCAAACAGTATTTAGAGTCATAGAAGCATAGACTCATAAAATGGCTTGAGTTGGAAAGGACCTTAAAGATTACCCAATCCCCCGTGCCATGGGTAGGGACACACCTTCCACTGGACCAGGTTGCTCCCCACCCAACCTCCCACTTTCAGGGATGGGACATTCACAGCTTCTCTGGACACTTGTTCCAGTGCCTCACCACTCTCACCACAGTAAAGAAGGAATTCCTCATATCCCATTTAAACCTACTATCTGGCAGTTTAAATCCATTCCCCCTTCTGTCTTATCATTACAGGCCCCTGTAAAAAGTCCCTCTCCAGCTGTCTTGTAGTCCACATTAGGTATGAAAGCCTGCTCCAAAGTCTCCCTGGAGCCTTCTCCAGGCTGAACAGCCCCAGCTCCCTCAGCCTGCCTTCATAGGAGAGGTGCTTCAGCCATCTTAGTAGCCTGCTCTGTCATGCTGCTGGGTCCAGAGCTGGATGCAGTACTCAAGTAGAGTAGGAGGGCAGACCCACTCCCTTGACCTTCCAGCCACACTGCTTTGGATGCAGCCCAGGATTTCATTGTCTTCCTGGGCTGCAAGCACACGTTGCCAGCTCATGTTGAGCTTCTTATCCACTAACACTCCTTAATCCTTCTCTCCAGGGCTGCTCTCAATCCATTCTCTGCCAGTCTGTATTTTGGCTTGGGATTGCCCTGACCCAGGTACAAGACATTGTGCTTGGCCTTGTTGAACTTCATGAGGATTGCACAGGTCCACCTCTCAAGCCTGTCCAGGTCCCTCAGGATGGTATCCCTTCCTTTCAGCTTGACTGCCCCCCACAGCTTGGTGTTGTCAGTGAACTTGCTGAGGCCACCCTCAATCCCACTGTCCATGTCATCAACAAGGATATTCAAGGCTATTGGCCCCAGTATTGACACCAGAGGGACACCACTCATCACTGGTCTCCACTTGCTCATTGCGCTGTTGACCGCAGCTCTTTCAGTGTGACCATTCAGCCAGCTCCTCAGCCATTGAGGAATCAGTCCATCTGTCAAATCTGTGCCTCATTAGTTAAAAGAGTAGGGATGTTGTGTAGGACAGTGTCAAATACTTTGCACAGTTCCAGGTAGAATAATGTCAGTCATCCACCACCTCTGTAACACCATCATAGAAGGCCATCAAATTTGTCAGGCATGATTTACCCTTAGTGAAGCCATGTTGGTTTTCACAAATCACCTCTTGGTTTTCCACATGCCTCAGCATAGTTTCCAGCAGGATCTGCTCCATAATCTTGCCAAGCACAGAGGTGAGATTGACCACCCTGTACTTCCCTGGGTGCTCCTTTTTTCCCCGTTTTAAAAATGGAGGTCATGTTTCCCCTTTTCCAGTCAGTGGGAACTTCACCAGGCTGCCACAACTTCTCAAGTATGATCTTTATCCACCCATTTCCCTAGTACTCACAGATGTAACTCATCATGTCCCCTGGAGTCGTGCACCTTCAGTTTCCTGACATGGTCTCAAACCTGATTTTTTCCTGCAGCAGGTGGTTCTTCATTCTCCCAGTCCCTGCCTTTGCCTTCTATGACTTGTGTGGTCTGGTTGGAGGACTTGCCAGTGAAGACCAAGGCAAAAAAAGTTGTTGAGTATATCAGCCTTTTCCACATCCCATGTAACCAGGTCTCCCATTTCCTTCCAGAGAAGGCCCATGCAGTGGCGAGCGTAGCAGGCTCAGCCACAACCTGAGTTCACGGAAGCTCAGTCCTGGCTTGCCCCGCAGGGAGCTCACGGGGAAGTCCGCAGGAAGTATGAAGCTTCTTGGGTTGGGACGCAGCAGTAGAAGGCATGGGCGTGGCAAAACAGGAGACGCAGGCTCTTGAGTGAAGACTCCAGTGGGTTTATTGTAGGATAAGGAGAGGGATGAGGGGATGGAAGAGGGCTGGAGGCATCTACCGAAGAGCCTCGAGAGGGGTTGTGCAAAGGGTTATAAGGGACACTGAAAGGGGAGGAGTTTTGGCTCGCAGGCCAATAGGATTACTAGCAGGGAAGATTGACAACTGTAGCAACGAATGAACTTCACTCAGGGGAGGGAGAGACATTAGACTAAACCAATTACAGTTAACTCAACCTCAGAACAAAGACGAATATTCTAGAGACAAACCAAATAGGGAACCGGGGAGGAGGAGAGGCAGGTAGCCACCCAAGCGCCACAAAGGTGCATATTCATGACTTTGGGTTTGGAGCATCCTGGGAGTGATCCACGAAGTTACCATCATTTAAATGTTCTCCCACTCCCAGGACTCTTCTGGTGCCCATATGCTCACTGGCAATCGTGGGGTGGATAGCTCTGCAAGGGCTACCTCAACAGGCCCACATTTTCCCTACTCTTCCTTTTGTCACCAACATACCTATAGAAGCTTTTCTTGTAGTCCTTTGAGATCCCTGGCCAGATTTGATTCTGTCAGGGCTTTATATTTCCTAACCTGATCCCTGGCTGCTTGGACAGCAATACCTCACTGTCTTCCTGTCTTTGTTTCCATCCTCTGTAGGTCAAAAAATTAAATGAAAGGTTCTTCCATCACCTAATCTCCCAAATGTCATGTCTTTCTCCCAGTAGCATTGGTTAAATGCTTATGGTTTTGTTAAATTGAAACAAAATTGACATTAAAAATTCTGCTAAGAAATTTTTTCTATTTGCCTTCTACTTTTGCTAGCATTTTTCAAATGTGTAAAGAGATGACAAGTAGGTTTGATATGGTCTGAAACTGGAATGGAAGCATTTTATGCCCTGCTCACCCAAGTATGAAGGACAATATAAGGGACAAGTAGAAGAGCTAGTGAGCCAGGCCTTCAATGAGCTAATGATGCTTGGAAGGGACCAGGATGCAGCACACTACCGCTGCTAGATCTCCCACCAGACTGCTGAAAGCTGAAATGGCACATATCTAGAAAATGCAAATTAGAAAGATGCTCAGGTATCAGGTTTTGACCCTGTGTTCGTAAGCCTGATTTAGTCAAAGTTCAATGATTTTATTGTGTCTAGTTAGGTCACTCTCATGTTGTTAAGATAGGTGTAGAAAATTGTATTACTCTGATTCTTCCTGGCTCATTTCTTAGCTAGTATTAATACTTTTTAGCCCTTGATATCTAAGGGCAAATTTGGGCCTAGTTCTATAAAAAGTATTGTCAGTATTGTGGACTAGACTCATGAAAAGAAGTGAGTTCATTTTGTCATAGATGAAGCTTCCAGTATTACAGAAGACAAACTGCTTATGCAGCAGGCTTGACCTGGGATACTTTCTGTGCATCTTTCATTATCATCCTGTTTTCCAAAATGAATGAGCAGTCCAGGCTGCAGAATTAATGTTCAGCTTTAATTGCATGGTGCTATAGCTTTTGCCTTATCATAGACAAACATCCTCATATATTATAGCCTTGAATTAGTTCAAGGTTTTCTCATCTGATGTTAATGCAAAAGGCTTTGTTACTATAGTCACTTTCATTCTCTTTGTCTTTCATCACCTGTCACTTCCACTCCCACTCTGTCAGTCTTTAACCTATCTCCTAAGTGCAGGAAAAAAAGGCCAACAATCTCCTCCATACTAGGGAAGAACACATTTTGAATGACCTACATATTTCCACCTAATCTTGCAAGATCTGTTTCTAAGGTGACTGTAATGAATACACAAACAAATCAAGCAACCTCAGTTTTTCAGACTAATTTCTTCCCTTTTCTGTTTTCTGAAGGTGGTGAATTTTAATGTCTATGCATCCAAGAGACCCACAATCATGTCAGGTCACAGCACAGGATCAGTGGAGATGAACACCACCTCAGCTATTTTACTTATTGCAGTCCTTACTACATCAGAAGCTGAGCCTCAGAGACTGGGAGCAGTGCTCTTTGGTATTCAAAGTGCTCTTTGGTGTTCTAGTATTTGGGTGCTCCCACACATTGAAAGGTCTCTGACACTAGTTTCCTGGGAAATCACCAAATCTGACTACAACATTGTAATGGGAAGTAACAATTCTTGCCTGCCCATTGCAGGATCTTTGAGATGGCAATCAGTTTTTATTACTCGTCTCTACAATGCCAAACGCAACAGAACACTTATCTAGATCTGCAGAAATTACTGTATTGCAAACACTGGTAATAATTATGAATAGCCATTAATACTGTTTTGTGTCATGGATCATCTCAAGTAATTTCTCTTTTGTTGTCACAATGAAGGATCATGTTGGGGTTAGATGTCCAAAGCTGTACGTAGAGAGAGAAAATGGCTTCACCTAAATTCCCAGTGAGGCTTTTATTTTCTGAAAATGCTAAGGAGAAACAAAAAACTTAGGACATCCTAGAGAGTGAGTTCATAGTTCATCCTATGCTCTGCTGTGCAAACATGCAGGAGACATACTTACACAAAAGAAATTAAACCTAACAAGACTGGGACTGTTGATTTACCAGGTTAGTAGTTCTACTGAGGCCAGCTGTGTAAAATGACCTAAGATGCTACTCAGCTACACTTACTGGGTAAGCATGTGAGTCTTGAAAAGTCATGTAGTGAGGACACTGGCTCTGTAGTACAAACTGTTGAGAGAGAGAGGAAATTCCTCATTTAATCCCTTGGAGCAGCCATCACATCATTAACCAGCAGCTATTTACATCTTTTAGCAGCTGCCTTTCATTCAGAAGCTATTAAACCACTCAATAAATTCTCACTAACAGTAGCTGCTAGAAATAGAGTCCTTTTAAGACAAATTGAAAGGAAAAAAAAGCCAACAAACAAGCAATCAAAAATGCCAAAGTAGGTATTTCATGAAGAGTGGGGATCCTCTACTTGCCACGTTGAAGATCTAGTTCTGTGAGCTCCACTCAGCCTGTCCATGATACAGAGTACATAACAGTTACAGTAGCAGATTATGAAAGCATTGGCCATGTTCATAAGCAGACAGCAGCCTCCTCCTGTCAATGCTGCATCCTGTGCAGCTAAATCTACCATCCAGATCTCTGAAAGTCCCGCTGACTTGAAAGAGCAGATGTCTCATCTTGGGGAAGACGAAGGCAGACTACATAAAGAAGCACTTTGAATAATTCACCATTCACCATCTTCCTTTTAGGCCTGTATTATACAAGCACAATGCAGATTGTCTCTTCCGCTGAACCAGTTGCATGAAACTGAGCTTAATTTATCAGTTTATCAAATACCAAGAAACCAATGATTTACCGAAATCACACAATAAACCTGATGCTTAACTAACTGAATCCTTCCTCTTCCTTACTATGGCAGGGTGCTCCTGTGAGGTGCTCTCCCCTTTTGTTGAAATGCTGACAGTTGTACAGGTTTTCTTGTTTCCTTACTCCAACGGCCATTCCCAGATGATTAGCAACAAGCCACACCCATCCTGTCAGATCCAGACTGAGCTAGACTGACCTGGCACCTTTGCCTGCCAAGTCTAAATACCATCAACTGTTATGCCTCAGTACAGAACAGATGCCCCTTAAAACAGTCACAGCTGGTTTTATACACAACAGACCGTCTGTTCATGCAACACAGATGGCTAAAAACAGAGCAACTCAGGGCTTTGCTCTTTTCCCTGGCTTCAGGTCAAAATAAAATGAGGGTTTTGATCTTTATATTATCAGAAACATGACCTGTGATAGAGGAAGGCTTGTGCAATATGTAGGACTGTATCAGAATCAGAACAAAAGGTAGAGAAGCTTCAGAACACTCCAGGGGACTGTCCTATCTACCTGGGACATTCTCCCAGAGGAGAACAAGGTGTCTACATAGCACACCACTCCTCTAAGCACATGCACAGACACAGAAACTGCTTCTGGGTCTTGCGAGCCCTTGTGTCCTCAGATGTAAAGAGAAAGACATCTTTTTGTGATCACATATTACAAAATTATGAAACATTCAGAAGCAGTATGTAAGAAGAAAAAGATTTTAAAAAAGAAGCAAGCTGCATAAATATTGAAAAAAATATGGCTTGAAGAAGAGTACAGAGTAGGCCCAGGAATCTAGGATTTATGGCTGTAGATTCTCATACCTCTCCTTTAACCCATAACCTATCTGGGATGCACTTAGCTGACTGTGTTGCACTCTTTTATATTCTATGGGTCCTATTTAGAAAAACAGAGCTTGAGCAAGATTGGAATCTGGTTTATAGTACATGGATAATCTAGCTGAAGTCAAGAAGATAACTTAAGTACCTAAAGCAAAGCACACAAGCACATATGCACATATGCATAAATGCCTTACTCAGTAGGGATTAAAGTAATCAAGACATTTTCTGCAGCTGAAAGATTTGCCACTGATATGTATGCATTGCATTCCTGAAACACAAACATGTGAATTTTACTTCCAGCTTTACAAAAAGACAAAAATTACAATGACGTAGAAAATGGATATATCATAGAATGGCTTAGACTGGAGGGGATCATAAAGATCATCTAGTTTCAATTGCCCTGGCAGGGACACCTTCCACTAGACCAAGTTGCTCAGAGCCCCATCCAACCTGGCCTTGACCACTGCCAGGGATGGGGCATCCACAGCTTCTCTGGGCAACCTGTTTCAGTGCCTCACCACCCTCAGAGCAAAGAATTTCTTCCCAATATCTAATCTAAACCTGTGCTCTTCCAGTTTAAATACATTCACCCTTATTCTGTCACTACATGTCCTTTTAAATAGTCTGTTTACATCTTTCTTGTAAGCTCCCTTCCTTTCCAGTAGGTTTCCCTCCTCCCTCTGCTGTAGCAGCCATTCCCCTACTGGAAGGCTGCAATTAGTTCACCCCAAAGCCTTCTCTTTTCCAGGCTGAACAATCCCGATTCTCTCAGCCTTTCCTTACAGGAGAGGTATTCCATCCCTCTGATCATCTCTGTGTCCCTCCTCTGGACTCGATCCAACAGGTCCATGTCCTTGCTGTGCTGGGACCCCAGAGCTGATGCAGTGTTCCAGGTGGGTCTCACCAGGGCAGAGCAGAGGAGCAAAATCCCCTCCCTTCCCTGCTGCCCACACTGCTCTGGATGCAGCCCAGGACACGTTTGGCTTTCTGGGCTGTGAGTGCACGTGGCTGGGTCATGTACAGTCTCTCACCCACCAGCACCCCCAAGTGCTTCCCAGCAGGGCTGCTCTCATTCATTCCCCAGCCTGTGTTGCTGCCTGGAGTAAACTCATGATAGCTGTTCCATAGCTAGGAAAAAAAAAAACAATTACATATATGCCAAGTATTTAGAATTCTCATTTGAAATAACCTAATTTTTGCTGTGGCCTAATTACATACAAAAGTGTATTCTTTGCTGCATTTTATGTTATTAATGTATGACGCCTACTGAGATCGTATAAAGACTGAAAATTCAAGTCGTGACAGGAAAAATGGTCCTTATTTAAAAACCTGGTGTGTGACTTATGTCTGAGTCTTGAAGAGTTCCCCAAAGCTGTTGATGAACTGGGCTAAAACTACATGAATAGAAATTTGAATGGAACAGGAAGGGTAGACATACTGAACTATGTTACCAATTTCTGCTATAAATGACAAGCAGCTCTCAGAATATTGCTTGTCCATATATGAACTCTATTCCTATAAGAATGACTTCAGTTATTTCTATTGTCATTTCAGTTAAGTGGGTAAAGAAGCATGATTTACCAGAAGTTAATGACTTCATCTTATGCTTGAACAAATGCATCCACATACAAGAGCTGAGTAACCTTGATGTTCACTCGCTGACTTTGCTTTCCTAAACCTCGGCAAGACACAGGTTTATAAGCTGCAGATTGAGAGTTTGCCAGGACTTTCAAAAGAATTTACTCTCTTTCCATTCAGGTGAACTTTTGGACTTTTGATTGTTTATTCTTAGTACCCTCTGTGTTTTGCACATCTTCACAAGTGTCCACAGTTTACCTAAAAAAATTTTAATTTTCCACAGATCATTGTCAGCTTCTGACCTCAGCTTTAGCAAGCCAAGTCTTGATTCAAAGCCAAAGCAATATTAGAGGTGATTGATCAGCAGAAAATGTTCTGCAAAACATACACAGAGATAATACCATCCTGATGGTGAACTTTTATCTAGAGCTACAAGAACCCACCTGGAAAAGACAAAAATGGCATGTACCATTGGCTTTCATTTAGTCAAGACCAGAAGTTCCTTGAGAACTGGGTGACAAAATCTTCAATCTAGTGGTCCAGAAGGTTATCTGCTTTTTTTTGATACTGTACTTGAACATATGCATCCATGCCTCTCCTTAGGATGTGAGCATGGGTTCTGGAAATTGAGAATTTTTTTGGAACACAGGTATTTTAAAACTTTAAAATCCCTTGTATCACCTTCAAGCTTTGACTTATAGTGTCTCTCATTTCCTTGTCTGTTTCTGAGACGCTGGTGTAAGTCCCTTCATTCGCAAATCACACTCACAGTATCAGAGCAGAAGGTCACACAACTGAGACAGAGTGAGACAAACTAGGAATTAATTTCCCTCTCTAATTGACAGCAAAGATCTCATCACTCATTCTGCACGTATTACACATATCATCCTTATTGATGTTGCTTTATTCTTTCATGAAAAACAAAAAAGGTAGAATGTGAAACAGGCAAACACAGCAAAATCAAAATTATAAGTCAAAACCCAGTGATACTGAAGCCCAAAACTGCTTACTCTTTTTCCATGAAGCTTGTCTAGATTTGCCCCATAAAATCAAGGTTAGTGTCCAGGAGAATGACTGGGAGAATAAATAGGAGAATGACTAGGAAAAGAACCAGCACCAGCACAATGAAGAGAAAATAAAAAAACATACCTGTGAATTGTAGCCCAACATTCAAGTAACACCATGTAGTTGTTTTCTGTACACAGATGAAATATGAAACACTCTCCTATGAAATTCTCAGATCTAATGAAATTGTCGTTACAACAGTATCTGGGAAACAACAAGAAGCATAAATGAGATCTTCAGCTGCAAGTTCTTTTACTTTGGGCCTTTAACTGCTCCTGTTAAGGCATGAACTTCTAGAACTATGATGCCATGCTATACCAGGCAGCATTACACATACGAATCTTGTCAGATAAATCTTGTCCAGTGCAAGAAGACCCCTGCACCGACTAACTGCTGGATTTCAATGGCATTCCTTACTGTAACCTAAGAGGAATTTGTTTTATAGAGAATTCCCATAATCAGGAATTTCTTTTTCTTAAAAATAAAACTGAAAGTATGTTCTGTGTGCTTTTGATTTACCAATAAGGTCTGAAAAGCTTTTCCTTTGCTGTCTCCTTGAGTTAACATATATTGTTTTGAACAAAAAGTTCTTTGGGAAATGAGTAGAGACTCTTAACATGGTACTATTAGGAAACATTATGGTCCTACGAGAAACGGACAAGAACGGGACAAGACTATCAACTGAGTCTCCAACTTGAGACTAAACTTGTTCTATCTCTGATTAGTGACCTAAACAAAAGCAGTGAGGTGTAGTGACCCAATGCCTTTCTATTTGTCAAAGAAGAGACAGTTCCCATTGCTCCTTCTCTGCTAGACCAACATGTATGGTTGCTATAGCAAGAGATATCAGTTGTTGCTTCTGTTGTGCTCTTACTGTCTTAATTTGGTACTCTAGTCCTGAACGTAGAGCTAGTTTCTACTCTGTGAGTGTGTTTATCAAAGACTCATTCTTCCAAAACTTCAGAGTACTTAATGTACTACACTGTTTTCTCCAACTGAATATTTAATGAAATTACAAGATTTTGAATATGAAGAAAAGTTCACATTCATCTCTGATATGGTGGGATGAGTGAAAAACACATATTATGCACAAAGCAACATTTGACTGATTACTGAGAAGTCAGCTTGGCAGAAATCCATAGACATGCATGCGGGAGAGAAGATGTACAATTCAGGTGAGCACTCACACTGCCCTGACTGGGACTGGAAAAAAATGCTGAACAAACTGTAAGGCATTCAGTGGCAGACACATGCGGTGTTTTTAAGGGCACACACAGACTCCACGATGGTATGGCAAAGACACTTTATTGCAAAAATCTAAGGTTCTTAAACTGTAAGTTTGTTATGAGTTTACATACTTGTGAGGCACCACAAAGATGCTAAACTAACCACCATAGACTACAATAGGAACAGGTATTAGATGTACCAACTACGGTGTGAGCATTTATTTGTTCTAATAATTGTTTTACAATTATGTAACTTGTTTTTCACTTTTAGTTTAGTTGAGTCATTTCTAGAAGGCTTTTCTAGTTAGCCAAAATAACAGAAGTGAACAAGAATTGTACAAGGGCAGCAAGGCCCTCTCTTTGCAAGGCCTTTCTGCTCCACAACAGACACATACTTGCATGATAAACTCGAAACGGCTCCTAAAAAGATACATTGCTCAGTTCATTTCCACAGGAACGAAAACTTCTGAGAACAACCTTCTGCTTTGACTGCTTTCCAGTCCTTAGCTGGAAAGCCGAACCTTTTTCCCCAAACACTGCCACCATTAAGCAGTGCAGAAAAAGTGGGATTCAGAACAGTCAACAATTCAGTGAATGGATTCCACCTCTAAATACTGCAAAAGAGAAGCTATTTGCTCCGAGAACAGGTTGACTCAGTGGGCAAGTGGACAAAATTGACACTAGCACAAGCTTATAAGTCCTCGTCAGAGTTAGTTATGAAGTAGAGTTTTACATCTACAGCCAAGACTGGGCATAAATGAAAATGTAATGACTGTCATTTTCAGGTTTTTAAGAGGTAAGCTATTACATACAAATCCAGGTGTTTAAGCATCATAGGGTACAATGAGATTAATTATTTTTAAGGTTTAATGTTTTTAACATCCTTTATCTATTTTTTTCTTCATGGATATTCCTACTAAATTTATAATGACAATACATGGTACCATCAAAGTCTGTGGTAGGAACAGGTAAAAACAAATAGAAATAGATGGAAAATAGAAACATGGACACAGCCATCCCAGGGATGGACATGTCCTGTTTGGCCATTTGGAAGAAATGTTGCTGTCCCACTATATTCAGCCAGTAAGTATCTCCATCAAGTAATTGGTCAGACAAGCATACGTGGTTTTCGGAAAGCAACTGGAGGTGTATGCTTTTAAAAAAGAAATGCATAGATGGATGCTCTGATCCACTCTAAACCACTAAGGCACTAGTGTCTGCATTCTGTTCCTAGATATCCATCATCTAATGCAAAACTTACAAAAGAGCTATTTCTATACCTGTTTTTTTCACTTTCATGAAGGCACTGGGCAGAACACAGGAGGCCTTCAGCTGTGTTATGCCACATTAATCTATGAAGAGACTTATGAACAACAAGAGCAAAGCAGTCAGCCATGACTCAAGGAAAATCACTTCTATTCTTTTTGTGGTTCTTCTCTTTCTGCTGTCTGAAATTACAGAGCTGATCGACAGCTCTGAAGCAATTCACATTTTCTCGACTGCGCTCATCTGATATTGGCCAGTCAAACCTGAGCTTGTTGCTCATATTCCATCCTTTGACTTCATGGGGCATAAGTAATTAATTTGCTACCTCTGTGTCACAGATGAAAAGCCAGAATTATGCACCCAAAAGGAAGCCTGACTTTAGTTTTAAATGGCAATCCCAGGATAAGGGAAATGCCTCTCTACTATCCCCCTGTGAATGGTTCACTGTTCTTTCTTTGTAGTGCAGTTCTTTATATATCTTCTTGTTCATTTCCTCCATCAGCTCTCCACTGCCAATTGCATGTCAGATTTTCAGTACAAGGTTATGAATGCTTTACTGCACTTTCTGTCTCATTGTTTTTGAAACTGTGCAAGGAGCAGGACATGCTTCCGTTACTATTAACTGGATGTTCAGTCTTGGTCTAAATGCCAGCAAAGTGAACAAGGAAAGAGAACAAAAAGCCAAAACAGAATAAAGAGACAATAAAGCTAAAAGTAGGCTGTCACTTTCAGGTCTGTGTTGCATTCTCCTCTTCATCAAGACCTTTGACTCAGGCATCTATAGCAGGGTAGAAGATGAGTCCATCATTATTTTCTTGGCACTGATGAATTAACTCATTCTAAATGGGGAAAGAAAATATGATGCTTGGCACTGGATCTCTACAGCTTTGGTGTTCTTTGAAGTTTTGTGCTGCTTCAAAGCAGAAAGAGCAGTGACTTGTGCTGTTGAGATTACAAAGGCCTGCCAACAAGGGTGTAGCTCACATACAGGTCTGTTGAGCTCCCATCTCTGCTAATGAGTGGCACTGTCATCTGGCACCCAACATTCTGCTTCATTTGTTCTCATGTTTACACAAATAAGAATGTGCTACTGACACTTTTGGGATCTTGTTTATCCAGGGATGGCAAAGCGCTTTGCAAAAGATCAGGTATTCAATATAAGCGATGATCCCACTAAATCCTCATCAGTTTCACTGTTGTGGGCAATAGATCATTTTACATTGTAATTATATGCTGACACATATCTAGGATAGACTAGCTGTAAAAAATACCATCTTCCAAGAAACTACAGAGTTGGTCACAGAATAGCTACCATGACAATTAACATTACTATTTTGTTCTCCCCAAAGCTCTCCATTGTCTCTTGTGAAATGGCTTCTCCTCAGTATTTTGTTGGCTTCTTAGTTTGTCAGTGAACAACGTTTATCAAGTCATCTGTTAAAGAAATCCTTGATTTGATCTGAAATGCACTTATGCAGGTAAAGATATTGTTTGGTATTGAGGAAATCTTTCTGGAATGACACAGGTTTCATCTCAGGTGAATATTATGCAAGTAGTCTTTCAGTGACAGGCAGAAGAGCTGTTAAAATCTTTTTCCTCACTGCATAGATGAGTTTGGGTGCATGTAGCTATGAAAACAGAGGAAATAAAGCCGGAGTATTTGAGGATGATGATAATAATAATAACAACATTATTATTAATAATAATGCTGAAAACCAGTGCTTTTTCATCTGAATCAAACAGATAAAAATATTGAGTAAAGCTCTCAAGGAAGGGTGTTTAGAGAAAGAAAACATTTACCATTAATTGAAATAACACATATGTAATTGGAAGGAAAACAGTTAAATGTGAAAATCTTACCTAACTCTACACAGTCATCTTTTGAATAAGTCAAACTGATTGATGACTCTTTGAAATCAGTGTAATAATAACAAAGTCAAACCTGACCTACAGAGTTTAATCTTAGCTCTCAACTTTAATCAGTGGAGACAAGAGATTAATGTATGCAAAAAATGTCAATGTCAGAACTGCTGACATGTATATCTTACTGCTGTAACTGCCTCTGGAGACTTTGTCTGAGGCCCCAGTTAAGTAAGAACATTTTCTTTACTGTAGAGTTAACAATCAAGGAATCAAGGAATAAATAATGGAGAGAGAAGGAACACTCTGAACTCCCAATCTTCTTCCCAGCCACTATGCAGTATTGTCTTCTTTGCGGATTGTTGTGTGGTTAGAATCAGATTTACCGGGAGATAGAAAATCTGATAACAGATCATCTTCAGCCTGAACAGCACTACATGAAAAGCCAGAATGTTGGCTGAAAGAAGAATCATATACCCAGTCCTCAGCTTCCGCTGATGAAATAATCTCTAACACAGTTTACCAGAAATATTTGCATCTAATGAACTGAGAGAAAACACAATAGAATTTATTACAATTGGGTCAATTTAGGTAATTTCAGTTGTATCATTCTATGCAAATTATCCCTGCATTCTGATCCACAAAACAAGCTCCCCAAATAAGAAATTAAATGCAGTGTTGTGCTGGGTAAGTTCCTTGGTGCTGAGAAAGACCTGCCACATGCTGATGGGTTGTAGGTAGGCCTCTGAGAAGCTGCAAGACTCTTCAGCGTGCAGCCAGTGTTTAATCAAGAAGATGGGGAACCCTCTCCCTCTTTTGGAATTCTTCCAACACTACTTCAGAGCTGGGAGCTATCAGCAAGTGTTCTCACTGGCATAGGAGCTATATCAGCTGAATATCCTAGGAAAGGCCTGCACCACTGGTGGACAATTCCAGGAGAGGAATTCCCCCAAGCCACTGTCTCAGTGACCTCAGTGACCTGCAGCCACAGTCTAACAGGAGCACCACAAGCCTGCATTTCTGCTCTGCATAGAAGCAGTGACACTCTGAGAAGAGCACACCCTGCCCATTGCATCTCCTGCAGATGGAAATAATGGAAAGACAAAGGTGTCTTTGGTGTTCCCCTTTTTCTCACAGTCTGTTCCCAATATCTCTGACCATTTCTTTCTGCAGGAGAATTTGGCCTAAAAAATACCTGCAAGTTCTCTACCAAAGTATCTCTTGACATCAGTGGAAATAGCTTGTTTCCAGAGTGGCTTTGTCCTCACTTCAAAAGCAAAAAAAAGGAGAGTTTGTTGTGTATTAGCAACATACTTCTTCATCACTGTGTGTTGTCCATTGCCAGTAATTCAGCCAATTTTTTATGGGTAGCATCTAATCTGTTACCCTAAAATAATTCAAGAGTATGTATAAATGGAAAAATTTGGCAAACATCCCTGAAAGATTGATTTGCCTTTGAAATATGAACTTTCTTTTACATTTCACTAGCCTTTCCTGCTTGAATATTATTCAGGCTTTTTAAACATATATGTATGTGCTTTCAAATTAACAACTACCACACCAAATTGTGCTTCAAGACAGAAACACAGAACTTACTAAATGAAATGGGTTGCAAGTTTTAAGGCAAAGCGGTTACTCTTTATTATATTCTAAGCACCTTAGTTTTACAATGTTTATATTGTCATATAACGTGATTGTCCCGTTATTGTCATGTAATGGGAAGCCTTCAGACATACTCAGTATTTCCACTTTCAAGTATTCAAAAATTAATTTGCCTCAAATATTATGACACTTTAAAAATGTTGGTTCTACTTACCTGTATTGTAGTTTTAAGGTTTTAGGTGCTTGCTTTTTCTCCAATTAGGGTCAGTACACTTACATTCAAAACAAAGGTACTGGTTCCAGAAAGTCCTTTCTCAGCACCTACAGGGACCACAGTTTGAAGGAGGGCATGTGGTGTATGTGTGTTCAGTCCCTAGAGCAGAAGTCTCCTTTCTTTCCTTGAAGCATAGATAGCTACAACTTCATCTTTTCCTTCTCTCTGGTGGGATGAAACAAAAACTGTAAGCTGTCTCTGTCTAGCAGCAGAAATAACTTAGGCCACAGAGAAAATACAGAGTAGTTAAAGATCTGTAGGAGAAAAATCCCAGCGGCCACATCAAGTTCTCTCAGTAGAATCTGAGGGAGTATTTAAAGATGTTAGTACATCCTTGTTTGTTCCTAAACTTTTCTCTAAACACTGTGTTTCGGCTTATGTTGAAAACATATACGTATAGTCTGACAAAATATATCCCTTCTTATGTTCTTACAGAATTGGGTAGGGAGGACAAAAATGCTGTAGCCCATCTTTGAAAAAGGGTAGACCCTGACTGGTTTAAAATACCCACTTTTCGACCCACTTGCACACATTGGTGTATTCATACAGGGACATGGAGAGCTGCTTTCTCCTTCCTTAATGCCTTGGAGGAATGTCTCCTTTCTTTAGCACTCTGTAATCTGTTTACATGCTTTAGCTTGTAGCCCAGTAATGCCACCACTGCAGATAAGAAGAGTGCTTGGAGAGGAGAAGATTATTAACCTCATGGGATCTTGCCTATCAAGTACTGCTCACTTAACTAAACACATGCAAAGGCTTTCTATGTACTGACTTGCAAAAGTATTGCAAAATACAGGAAAGAGAGGAAAGGCAATGCCATTTTGCTGGCTGGACAGAAGACAGAGCCATCACTCCTGTCTGTGAGAGCTACACTAATATGCATTGCTACTGAATATATGCAGTAGAGTAAAACAGCACATAACTGACCTGCTCTTCAAGTCCTGCCATTATTTTCAGATAAAATAATGGCACCTAGCAGGAAGCAGGATGAGGAGTTCAGTGGTACTGCAAAAGAGAACTTCCAAAGACAAATTCCCTCCTCAGAGAAGAGAGGCTTAAGTTGTCTTTTTCACTGATACTCAAAATGCCCCAGTAGGTATCAACACTACTCATATATCCTGAGATTATCTATTTGATAGGGTGTTCCAGCTGAAAAACAGACATTGAGCCCTGAAGCCTGAGGTGAGAGCTCAAGCCTCTTGGCTGATCCTTGAATCACGAGGTCAACAGTATGCCAAGCAGATAGTTAATATTACACATGTGCTTGAAGTGCATCATCATTCAACCAAGCATTCAGTCACATGGTTAAAATCAACTACCTGTGTAAAGTGCTTTGCTAGATCACAGCCTTCCATCCATCAACAGCTGAGACTGAGTTCTCCTACTAAGACAGGTCTGCAGGAATGTATGGTGGGAAAACCTTCTCCTATAGTTATTTAATTACGTATTAGATAAAACCATAACTTGCAGAGAGCAAAAAACCCAAAAACTTGTGGGCACTCATTTTTGACAACAACCAGCTCTGAGAAGTCATTAAAAGTTCTGAAACATGGTCTTCAGAACTCATCAATCAAGCAAACCAAGTCTTGTGTCACTCTGTTCTAAACTGAAAAGCCCCCTATCCTGCAAGAACAGACATAATATTGGGATATTAAAATTTTGCCATGAAAAGCTATTTTTAATACAGTAGTTAGCAACATTTCTGCTGACATCCAAATGCTGGATTCTAAAAATATCCTCCATATTTTTTCCAGAGCAGAATTTTGTATGCATAAAGAAATAGCTACTGTCCTCTTCAAACACAAAACAGGTCTGACTTCTAAGGCTAGACAGTGAAAAAAAGCAGAATCCAGGGCTGTGAGCTTACTCTTTTATACGGAATTAGATACACTGTTACTGCAGTTGCATGGCAAATCAGGTCTTGGAATGTACAAAATGGCAAGATGGCCATGCCACTGCAAATTCCAAATGACGGTAAATAATATTTTTACAAACTGTGTATATATATTGATTACAGTGTTGTAAGGTACCCTTGCATCTTAATGAAAAAGTATCATAATATTTGAATTGTGAAATGAGTTTTAAATTATTTTCTCAAATTAAGCAACAATCCTCATAAAAGGCAGTTATTCCCCTAGCCAGCAGAAATGGAACAATTGAATCCTCCAGTATTTCAGTCAAATTCTCTTGAACAGCTTCCATACAGGTCATAGCCAAAAATAAACCTTGCTCCCATTTAAAATGTAGAGGGAGATGCTGTTCCTGATTCCTAATGTCAGGAACAATCACAGTATGACTTGAAGCACAAAGACTCTTGTTTTTCTCAATGGACCCACTGAAAAAGAAAAGCAAACAAGTATGAATATAAGGTTTCCTTCCTTCCTTCCTTCCTTCCTTCCTTCCTTCCTTCCTTCCTTCCTTCCTTCCTTCCTTCCTTCCTTCCTTCCTTCCTTCCTTCCTTCCTTCCTTCCTTCCTTCCTCCTTCCTTCCTTCCTTCCTTCCTTCCTTCCTTCCTTCCTTCCTTCCTTCCTTCCTTCCTTCCTTCCTTCCTTCCTTCCTTCCTTCCTTCCCTCCTTCTCTCCTTCCCTCCTTCCCTCCTTCCCTCCTTCCCTCCTTCCCTCCCTCCCTCCCTCCCATAACCACAGTAATGGCTAGACATATGGCACAGAAGCTGTGCCTTGGGCTCCTTGATTAGTACACACAGAGGTCTGACTGTAGGGACACAATGCAAGTGTCAGGCTATTGCAGCCAAGAAAAGCTGATTTCTGATGTGACTAGAGTTTGGATTTCATCTTTTGCTATGCATGTTTTGAATTTGAGGGAGGGACAATGCTGAGTTTTCATGTGAATTTTCTTAATATATATAAAAGATGACACTTTCATGAACAATAGGATCATTTAAGTTGAAAAAGACCCTTAAGATCAAGTCCAACCATAAACCTAACACTGCTAAGTTCATCACTAAACCATGTCCCTAAGCCCCGCATGCTAAATGTCCTTTTAAATATCTCCAGGGATAGTGACTCAGACACTGTCCTAGGCAGTCTGTTCCAATGTTTCACAACCCTTTCTATGAAGAAAGTTTTCCTAATATCAGACCTAAACATCCCCTGGTGCAACTTCATGTGATTTCCTCTCATCAATGTCCTTGTTACCTGTGACTGGCTACCAACTGGATTTAATTCCATTCACCACCATGGCGTGGCCATCCAGGCAGTTTTTAACCCAGCAAAGAGTGCACATGCCCAAGCCAGACAGCTTCTCCAGGAGAATTCAAACAGTGTCAAAGGCTTTACTAACACCAAGTAAATAACAACCACATTCCCTTCTCCACTAAGTGGGTCATCCTGTTGCAGAAGATGATCAGGTTGGCCAAGCTGGTCCTACCTGACTTTCCTAAGCCTTTGCTGACTTGGCCTCATCACCTGCTTGTTCTGCATGTCACATGACAGCACACAAGATGATTGCCATCTCCAGGTGAGTGCTGTCACTGCTCCATAATCATTCCCAGCACTGAGGTCAGGTTGACAGGCCAGAAGCTTCCTGGATCCTCCTTCCTGCCCTTCTTGTAAATGGGCATCACATATGATAACCTCCAGTTACCTGGGACTTCCCAGGTTAGCCAGAACTGCTAGTAAATGACTGAAAGTGACTCAGTGAGCACTTCCCTGAGAATAAGTGATCTTGCTATTAAAGACTCCCGCAATGAAGCCATTAAGTACCTCAGTAATATATTTTCATATATAACAAATCCCCTTTCTTTTTGCTATGACAAATGAGAAAAAACTCAGAGAAGAATGGTAACAACACATTTGAGTACCAAAGACCTGAAGGAAGCAGGAAGTAAACATAAAATTACTTGAATCACCACAGCAAACCATTTTTCTTCCTTCAATACTCTTAGCTAGGGGGAACACAACTGATGAAGGTTAACATCATTGAATTGTGCATGGACAATAATTTTCTGTGGGCTCAAGGCACTGAGTTGGAATCAGGTTTCAGGTCTGAAGACACTGAGATCTGGGAACATGGATCAGAAGATTATGAAGACTATGTAATTTAAAAAATGGAGTTAGGTGATACCACAACTTTCTTTTCGTTGCAGTTGAATTCCCTTCCAGGTCCAAAGTTTTGTTTCAAAGTCTTGAAATCTCACTCACCTCTGTGAGCCTGAGAAGAGTTTTCATACCAGCAAGCTCTCCTTGAATGCTGCTACAAATTTGATGTCTGCATATTTGGAAAGAAATTTCCAGGGGAGACAGACATTCTTTCATAGATCCATATACTGGAATGTTATAGAGATCCATGTATTAGAATGTTATGCTTGCTTGTGGACAAGCAGAAACTTCAGTGAATGGGTGATTTGCACTCCTTCCTGTTTTATTGTGTTGGGAGAATTATGCAAGACTCTCCAAAGTATGTAGGACAACAAAATATGCCAATTACAGGATTAAAGAAAGTGGCAGGAGTGGTTTTTTCCTCTATGCTGCACAAAAGCCCTAACCCAGAGAAGTTATTTACCCTGTTCTTCGTATATTTCAGTACTTCCAGATCCACCAGGACAGGATACAGCAGTCTTACTCCAGAGATCTTGTTCTCCCCATTTGCTTCCTCTTTTGACCAACCCATGCTATGGGTTGCTCTGCTGTGTCCAAGTACAGAAGATACAGCAACTTGAACATTAATTTATGAAATTAGAAACTGATTTGATCTGGAGCTGTTTCATGTTCTGCAGTTTTCTAAATTTAAATTCTCTCTGTAAAATCATAGTCCTGTTAACATATTGCCTACACATTCTTCATTTATCAGAAGGGTGCTCGGAATACGAAACATTATTCAAATATCCTCTCTGCTTGTTTGTGGCCTAAAGATTCAAACCAATCTAAAGCATTTTGACAGAAAGAGGTTAAAGTTTAAATAGTTCACAAAACCTGAATTTTTCAAATGTTTTAGTTTAGCTCAGCTCAAAAAATATATCCCTTATGACCCCTTGTAATGTAGTCTGAGCATAGATTTCCACAAGTGTTAACCGAAAACCCCTACATTACATGTCTCAGAGGCAGATTCTTATTGATAAAAAGTGAAAATATTCAGGAAACACAAAACTCCCCTGGAAACAGAGGAGGCTTGAACCTCTGTTGAGACTGGCAAATCAAAGCCTGAAAGATTGCATTAACAGGAGAACGGTCAGATTTGCCCATGCCTTGAATCCAGCATAAATGCAAGTGATCCATCAGCTGCAGGACAGATCATGTCCCTGAGAAGGAGTCTTGCTTGTTCTTTCATATAGCTCCCTCTAGCAGGACTTGGAAACTGATTTACAGGAGCAGAGCTTAAGAAGTTTGTAGGCATTGAAAAAAAAAAAATCCTGCATGGTTTAACAACGCAAATTCTGCCACCTACTGACGACGAAAATGAACCTGCAGTTTCTGACCAGGCTGGGAAAGGCCTGGCTCATACAGCTGCTGGCGGGTGGGCACTGCTGTAACTCCACTGGTATCCATGGTTCACCCAGGTACTCTGCCTGCATGCTTAGCGCATGAAAGAGGATGAATGTGTGCAGTGCAGCAGCGCACGAGAAGGATGACCAAGCCAGTATGGACAAACCCAGTTCATTCATCAGTACATACTGGAACTGCTGCTACCTCTGGATCTTTCCTTCAGGGAGCTCAGTGAGTAGGTTCAGCTACTGGTTGCACAGAGGCACAATACAGGAAGAGAGAAGGGAAGCAGCATGCACTGATACTCTTTCACAGTCCTTTGGTTTACTGGACAGCAGTCGGCCCTCTCTGTCCTTAAAGTGTGTCAACCACAGAGTGATTCAATGTGATTCTGCAATTTCCTAAAATGTCAGATGACTCTGCATTGAGCCATAGGACATCATCTGCATCTAGTGAAAATGTGTGTACTTGTCTCTGCCCCAAATCTTCTCCCTTTATTTTCACTGTCCTGTGTCTTGTGCACAGGTTCTAGGAGGAGACAAAGCATTTAAGGTAAAGGTTGCTGTGCCTGCTATTACAAAACAGCAAATTGTGTGGTTTTGAGAAATGTGATTTCAGAGCAAAATCATATGGGTTGAAACATTAGGTTCTACATATCTGCCCTGGAAGCATTCCTAAGCTAGATAGGTATAAACGCATTGCTACCTGCCACATTTCTCAGTGCTTACCTACAGCAAAATTACTCTTGAAGCTTTTGTAAAGGAGGGGGTGCAAATGCACAGAAAACTACTGTGATATAACAAAGTTATATAAGAAGTTGATATAACAAAGAGGTAAAAAGCTAAGCTCCTTAAAGGATGCATTACTAATTAATAAAGTCTGCAATTAATCATTAAAACCTTGGCAAGGGCAGGCTGCAATAGAATCCAGGCTTGCCAGTTCCATCTTCCTTATTCTAATGACTTGAAAACCCTTTGTTTCTGACATAGACAATCAGTTTGAGAACTTGACAACT
This sequence comes from Lichenostomus cassidix, assembly GCF_008360975.1. Taxonomy (NCBI): domain Eukaryota; kingdom Metazoa; phylum Chordata; class Aves; order Passeriformes; family Meliphagidae; genus Lichenostomus; species Lichenostomus cassidix. The sequence goes on from NC_139511.1 coordinate 31,800,545, forward strand.
TGACTGTGCATCTGTATCACAGTTAAAACATTTGCAGTTCCCCACACATTCTAAGAGTCCACTAGGCCACAACTCAGGACTGAGTACAATTTCCCTGCTTCCAGAGCAATGAGGGACATTAGATTAGACATACACAGACATGGTAACAATACATAACAACTATAACCCTAATGAAATAGTGCAAATGATTGATATTTCATGCCCATCTAGAAATTCACAGGGAGGAATAAATGCTGAAAGAAATATTCAGCAAGATATAGGAAAAGATATCACAAGAACAGCAGGAGCCGGTATGCTCTCTACTTAGAGTGAAGGTAGCTCATGTGCCTCTTCTTTACAAATGTGCTACACTGTTTTGACACCTGTTTAATTACTTTCATGATTATTACTAACAGAACAAACCCTCCTCACAACAGAATGGATCTGCACAATAAACCAAACACAGTTCCTCCTGCAAGCTTAGTAGCTAAGATCGCGATTATCTATTTCTCCAAGAAATTTCACAGGAAAATACTGTATCACAAATCCACTACCACAGAAGACTTGCTCTAAAGAAGGATGAAATGCAGTCAGCTCTCCTAATTCTTTCATATGTTAGCCTACCCCCCAAGAAAGGTAGAGCCACTTATTAAAGAGGTAGAAGAAGTCTTGTTTTCCCTGTATCTTGCCACCAGTGCTAAGCAGGAGAATACGTCCTTTGGAGATACTGTGGAATTGGTGTCTCTGATGAAAGAAAAGCTTTACAGTAGGATGACATTTATTTTAGGAAAGCCTCTGAGGTTGATCTGTTTGGCAAATGTGGTAGGGTAACACCAGAAGAAAGAGGGCAGGTCTCTCAATCATAACTGAAGCTATTTGAGACTATTAGTTTACCATCACTTTTATTGCAATTGAGTTCTCTTGCTGTTCTAAGAAATATTTTGACTAAACACTTTCTTATTGAAAAATGCAAGTTCCTTGAAACTGAAACTTCTTAGCAATGCAGAAGTCTTCCACTAAATCTGTCAGAAACTAATTTTGATATCTTAGTACAATGTCTGATCTATATCAGAGTCTGATCTAAACCAATGTCCTTGGTCATTAATCTAAACAGAACCAACTGTTCAAGGAGTGAGGTATTAATTTGAAAAACAAGTGAACAGCAGTACATTACCTCCAACAGCATTTGCATTATCTCAGTAATTAGATGATTAACTAAAAAAGCAGGGGGTTTATCTTTTTGAAATAAAAAATATGGAATAATTTTTTTTCCTGCTGCAGAACGAATAGCTACAGAAATCTGTCCTTGTGGCATGGCACTGTTTACCATGTTGAGGAGGTTTTGTTATGCAAAGTCCAATGTCTAATGCAAGTTTTCTGAGAAGCTGTGTTTTCTCTATCTACTCATAAATCTTCCTGCCTTTCACCATTTTCATTCATTTGCTGTTCCAGTTTCCCAAGCACAGACTGGCCATACCTTCCAGCTCTCTCAAATGTACAGCACATTAGGAAGCAGCAAGGCAGGTGAGCTTGTAGCAAGGAGCCTTGTTATGGCTCCTGTGAGTGAGGACCTCACAACAAGGAGCTGAGATGCAGTGTGGAAAGTCTTAGTCAGGATCAGGGAGAGAAACAGTGATCAGCTAGGACAGAGCAGCCCCCAAGGGAGAGAAGGAGCACGCACTCACCTCCTGCCTTCTCTAAGACAGTTCTTGCTATGGAAGGAGCTGACCTTGGGCTCAGACAGCTAAACTTAACACAGCCAACTAAACTTCTGGACTGCAGATGTGTGCTGGACCCTACTTACTGAGGATCTGAAACAAGAAGGGAGAGGTTTCCTCATCTACCTCTAAAACAAGAGGTTTTCTGATGATGAGCTATCTCAAGCATCCATGTCAATAGACTTGGCAGATAGATGACACCTCTCTAAAATGTACAATGTTCCCACAGCATTCTTAAAAACCAGTTTTCCATATTTAAATATTTTCCATCTTTCAGCTTGAAAACTGTCTCATGACATCTTTTGAATTTCAAAGTGACACACTTCTCACTCTTCCCCAATCCCTCCTACCAGAAATAGCTACACAAAAGTCCATACCACACACTACATCCTGCCCCAGAATTTTTCCAGTGTGCCATGAAAATGGATAGAACTCCACTTTTGTTCCCATGGTCTGTCAGGGACTTTATGTTCTATGCCTAGCTGGCTGCCTTGGTCAGGTTCCTGGAATCTGGTCAGCAAGATAACAAGGACAGTGACAGGACAAATAACAAAAACTTCTTCAGGCACTTATTAGCACTCTTCCCACATTCCTCCACTTACTGAGCCTGTTGCCTGTGTTCCTTTACCCCAATGTCTCAGTTCTGTGTCATTAATCACATGCTCACTAGTCCTGTAGCAGGAGTTAAACATTCTGCTTGTCTGCCACAGCTGTGAAGATGCCACAGCAAAACAGCTATTTTTCAGTGTCAGCTGCTCAAGAGTGATGTATCTTCATGTGAAACAACAATGTTTGGCTTGTCAGACTATTATCTATAGGCAGACTGTTTCTGCTTTTATTTTGGAAGTATTCTCCCACTTAAGAACTTACATTAGCTGTCAACAGAAGCATTAATAACAGGAAAAAGTGGTGAAGGTGGCTAGAGGCTGGAGTTTGAATGATGTCAGGTAAAAGTGAAGAGCAACAAGAACATTCTGGAATACTGTTGAATTAATATTTTTGGGAAAGGCAGAGAAATATAATTTCTGCTGACAAATCTCACACATTACGAAACAACTTACTTGGTGGGTATGATTCCAGTACTTAGAGGAATATTTCATCAAATGAAACAGATGCAACCAAAATTAAACAAAATAAACCTAAAAAAAAAAAGCATTGGCTGTGTTCCTGTAAAATACTTTTGAGTTTAAATGAATGATCAGAAGCAACTGTACCTCCATTAATTCTCCAGCTGAGCCATTGCCTCTAGATAATCAAAGACCTGCTAATCAAAGATAAAGTGCTGACAAGCAAAACTGCTTGAAGAAGTTATTAGAACTTGCTCTTCTCAAGAATACTGTCAGACAATGTTTTTTCTTTGGTGTTTATACTACAGTTATCATTGCAGGCGGACAACAGGTACTTTCTCCCACATCCAGTATTTTTGTGGCCTTAGACCCCAGAGCCAGTAGTATGAGGCTGTGTCAACTAACACATGCCTAGTTCAAAGAACATGGGCAGCATGATATCTGATACTGCTAGGCAGATGAAACTTACATCCACTGGAGAACATACACCATACACAGTACCATCCTGGTCACCAGCACCAACAAGGATGGAAACCCTCCAACTAGGCCAACAAGGTCACACAAGTTTTACCACTTGCACCACTTGCACGTATTTTCTTAAATAAGCAATGTGCTTTTTTTCTAATATAAACTCAAGATTAACAGGAGCTGATGGATGCATAGAACTTCTGAAAGTCCCCATATTTTCTGTAAGGCAGAAAAATTAACATAACACCAGATTTTCAAATATTCTTTTCATCACTTACAGGCTTTCACTAAGCAAAGTACTTGCTATGAATTTAAAGTTAAGCATGTCTATATATGGAAGAAACATGCAGTCTGAGATCATCAATTTCAAATAGAATTCAATGCCTGTTCATACATATATATGTACTTATTTTTGTAATTGGAGTGGTGGCCATTGTATTAGAAGAAATTGCTTTTCAAATTTTTATTATCCTAATTTTAAAGGTAAATATGAATGACTCAAAGAACAACCAAGCATTGAGGCTGGACCTGTAGAATCCACCCCAGAAGGAAAAAGTGCAGTGAAATTCAATGTAAAGGCCCTTTTATCTTTTTTTGTTAGCTGTCACTGCCAGCTGTACTGGCTGCATGCATACTGTCAACTGCAGGACAGAGCTGAATCATGCTGACCCCCCCCAACAGTCCCATATCTCTATCCACCTTTCTGGTTTAACTCAGCCTGAAAGTTTAAAAAGGATACTTTCAAGGACTCACATACAGAATATGCAACAATATTTTGAGCTCCATCAGTGTCTATTCACCTACTCTGAGTATATGAATGAGTGTTTGTGTCCATGGTAAAGCACTTCTTGGTCTTAAACCTGCACCTGTGTTGAATGGCGTTTCTGAGCCCACAGCAAATATTCAGTGTAACCAATAGTCCAGACTTGTGCCTATCTATCAGTTGTTAGCTGGCAATTACTATAACTAAGCTATAAAATTCAGCCTCTGGAGAGGGATGTTTCTACTCCCCACTCACACAAAATACTATGCAGAAAGGCAGAGCAATACAACCCTTGAATCCTTTTTTCTCTTACTCTGAGAAAGTGTTGAACCTTCCCTGATGAGTGATTCCTCTCATAACACTAAAGACTGTAGAAAGGAACAGTACCTCCCTCTATAGCCCCTCTTCCCTAAGACAAAAAAATGGCAGCATAGGTTTAGCATAGCATATGTTTTTTTAGGCACTGACTTTTCCCCAAAAGATTTACAGCAGCAGCCTTGTAAGAGATTTGTAGCAGGCAGTCCCCCATCTGTAGTCTTGTGTCCTCACTATGAGAGCCATAATTCTCCCAGAGTGAAATGACAGGAGATTGTAATAGCTCATCATGTATTATGATGGTACAGTCTCTACAGGAAGGATTGTATTTGGCTTTGCATGTCTCCTTTGGGCAACACAAAACTTTCTCAAAAGGCTGAAATAAATTCTACTGTTTTGGTTGCTAGCATGCCGCCAGTTGCATACCCCAACCCCCACGTACACACAACAGCAATATCCTAGATATTTTAAAGAACATTTTCTGAAAAGTAGATTTCTTGGGGGCTTCAATACCAGATATGGAACATTTCAGCTGCAAATTGCTAGCATGATTCTGGCTCAGGCTGGCAACATGTAAATGTGTGACAGGTGTTTTGCTTGCTTGAAATGGTCTATTTATACAGTTCTTCATGCACAGGTGATCTGACATTAGAATTGAGTCCAACAGTTATTAAATAGTGCAAAACTCCCATTTTTTAATATACAAAGAATATCCATTTTACTTTCATTACAGCATGAATGTACTACTGCAGGTACAAAGCAGTACCTAAACTATATGGTTAGAAAGCCATTTTCCTAACACACCAAAATTATAATCTTCTAATAAGTCCTGAATATTATTTATAGCCCTCTACAGATGGGACCTCCACTGTACATCTCCATCTTCTCACCAGAAAGTTACATCTCTAAGAGTATAATGGGCCAGAATTTTTGTTCAGGACTGGGGAAAGAAAATTTCACCTTCCTGTTTCATTCAAAAAGCTCTATACTCTTTCTCTTTCCTTGGAGTCTCCAGTTTTTAAATTGAAACCGACCTAATATGACTCATTTATGGGGCTCCAGTACAAAGTAGAAAGAATCACAATAGGTTTTCTGACTTTCTCGGAGAGTTTACTGAATTTACCTATTCTTCTGTGGTCAGACATGCAGCAAGAAGAAAATCCTAGCTTTAACTGGTGAGAGCTCAGACTTACTGAGCACTATGCATCTTTTCTTAGCCACCAATGAAAAAATCTGCAAGAATCTTACCATTTTAATTGCAAAGTATGATGCCTTCAATGTTTTTACTTCCACTGACAAAAATTCACAGCTGACAAGATTTTCAGTATATCAGCTGGAGTTTGTAACATATAGCTTCAGTTCTCTGCTTTGTTACTGGTGTCCTGTGTGATTTGACACAAGCTTCTATGCTGTAGCTGCAGAGCACTTAAAAATGTGCAATGGCATGGTTTAACTTCAGAAAGATGATCAGTTTCACATGGGTTCTGAGATATAAGGGATCACAGGGTTCTGAATAAGTCAGTGGGCTTTATCCCCTTATTGCTCACAGAGACAGACTGACATCCTATTTGCCATGTCTTTGCTGCAATTCCTTCTCATGTTGTGCTTCCATTAGTATTCTGCTGAAATCAGCAGAACCACTCCTAATCCTGCATCGATACATGTGTATGAAAACCAAGTCTGTTTAGTGGGGATATTATTGTGGGAATACGTGTGGTTCTGTATTTAAATAAATTTTAAAAACCCTAAAACCAAAACAACCAAAAAAGCCAAAATCAAGTAGAAACAATCCCAGGAACATTGAGGCTAAGAACATAGGATGGGATTTTTAAAAAATCAGAGTAGTTCCCAAGTGCATATAGATGCAGATTTATTGGTAGGTAGAAGAAATCAGCAGAATGACAATAAACAGAATTTGTCAATTAGAAACAGGAGGCAAACACACAGACTATAAAAACACCTTGCTGGTGCAATATTCAAGTTTTAGTCTGCACAATGCATCTCTTCCCATTTTACTAATGGCAAGGCCAAGTTTGGACTACCTCTTGGTTGAGCACTTAGCTCAGAACAGAGCCTGTTTGAAAATTTCATCCCAAAACTCACACTTAAGGGCATATAAAAATGACTGAATTTTTATCTAATACTACTTTAAAGGCATTTCTCTCATTAGTATGGGAAAAAATATTTAGATTACATTGTACTTTGTAAAATCTTCAAGTTTTTAAATATCGATGGATAAGGTCAACACCCGACACCTGGTAAGAAAAGGTAAACATTACCACACAATTAATGCTTTCTTCTCTGAATAGAAGCAGTTCAGACACAACCTACAATTTTCTCAAGTACTAAAGTAATTTCTGTCATTCTAAGGCTTTCTCTCTGTTGTTGTCTCTCTTTCTCAGTATCAGATGGTTCTTAAAAAACTCTTACCTACCATTCTGAGTCTAGCAATGAAATGAAAATACAGGTAAAGCTCTTGGCCAGGGCAGAAGGGCAGACTCAAATCTGTTATGGCAAAAATAGGTAGATCTTTATTAGCAGTTAATTTGGGCAGTCAGATTTCTGCTTGGCAGCTTGTAGTGTAACCATGCCTTAGAGCCCATTACATTCAGCTTCAGAAAGGTATTGAAAAAGCACAATTCAAAAGTGCACTTAGACATGTGCCTAAAGTTCAACTTCTGTATTAATGAATAAGATTCAGCAAGTCTCATTTCAGTTCCTTCATGAAATGCCAATCTAAATAAATGTAAAAGCACATATAATTATGAATAACCCATGATTTTTTAATTTTTCCTCTCCTTTGTGTGACTGACCAGACAAAGCACAGTAAAACTAGTGACAGCCAGGCAACCACCACTGGTGCTATTGCTACATCCCTATCAAAAACATAACTAATCTCCTTGGTCTAGAGGCAAAGATTCTAGTGATTGTTTCTAACACATATCTGTTCAAATACTTTCTACAGCTGTCACATACCTGCACTAAACCTCAGTTACCTATGCTACAGCTGATATATCTTTACAAGCTTTTTCATAAAGGTTCCCTTAGCCAATGAAGGACTGGCATTTTTAATCACTACAAAGTTACCATTATCTCTCTGCAGCTGCACAAAGCTTTTGATTATTGACTCAACTGGATTTTTTTAAGAGTCCACAAATTTGAGGGCAGACACTGTTTTACCCCATTACTGTCTTCTGATAATAATGCTGAACATGTTTAGTCTACATGCAAAAAAGTAGGAGACAGAATTGAATTTCTGTGACAACACTTTGAAGTCCTAAATGAAACTGTGGAAGCAAAAGTCCTAAACAAATAGATTATTTTAAAAAAATGCATTTGGTCTGTTTAACAGACTGACTTAATAATATCTATGGCACAGACCTAATACTTTTGATACCCAAGTAAATGGAAAACAGAAACACTAGGACAAAAGTCAATTTTATAAATGGCAAAACGGATGAACAGAGATATTGATGGGTCCAAAGTCACTCAAGAATTCACTATAAATTTCTTGCTATCAATTCCTGTGTCAATCACAAAATAAGCATGCCTTCTATAGAGTGTTCCTGCCAAAAAATTCTTTGATGGCAACGTCTTTGAACACCACAGAAATATTTGGATAGGATGAGGTGGAACAATGAAAATCATAGCAATGTACATGTAAATGATAAAAAGGGATTTTAACCAGGTATTATAAAATGTGAAGATTGTGATATTACTGATAAGTCACCAACCTTGGAGGTATTTAAAAGATATGCAGATGTGGCACTTAACGACACGGTTTAGCAGTGGACTTGGCAGTGTTGGGTTGTCATTGGACTCAATGATCTTAGAGATATTTTCCAACCTAAATGATTCCATGATTCTACTTGCCATTAAACTGAGAAGAGCTAAAAAAACCCAGTCTGATTCACAATTCACCCACATGCCAGTTTCTGTGTTTTTTTTGGAAGCCTAACAAAACTCCTCTAGTCACAAGGTCTCTCTTTTACCTCATTCTGCCTGTCAAAGGATCATTTTAAACTTAAGTCATTGCAATGCTATTTCTAATCATGGATATTCTAGTATATTGATAGAATAGTAGATAACACTGCTACTGAGTAAGATTTGTCAAAAAAAAAATAACTTTTTTTTTATATGTTTATATAGCTTCATATGTTTAGGCTATGTTCAAACACAACTGCTTGGCCAGTAAACATACTTTAAAAGGGACTGATATTAGCCAATGTGACACTCACCTACAAGAAGGACAGGATGGAGAATCTGGGAAACTAAAGGCCTGCCAGCATGACTTTGGTGCCAAGGAAGGTTATGGAACAGATCATCTTGAGTGCAATCACATGGCATGTGCAGGACAGTCAGGAGATCAGGCCCAGCCAGCATGGGGTTAAGAAAGTCAGGTGCTCATTGACCAACCTGATCTCCTTCTGTGACAAAGTGATTTGCTTATTGCATGAGGGAAAAGCTGTGGGTGCTGTCCATCTGGACCTAAGAAGAGCCTTTGACTCTGTCTCCCATAGTATTCTTGTACGGAACCTGGCTGCTCACAGCTTGGATGTGTGTGCTGTTTGCTGATAAAAAACTGTCTGGATAGCTGTGTTGCTGTTGAGCCACTAGCAGAGAAGAAACCTGGATTCCCAGCATGGCATAGAAAAAAGGCCCTTTATTATTTTGAATCCAACCTATATAGACTTTTCAGAGGTCACCCAGATTGGCCAGTCAGAAACCTCCCCCTAGGCCTGATTGGCCAGGCCCGAACCGTCCAAATCTCGAGACACTGTTCTAACAACATCCAAACTTTATCTTTGTTTATAAAACACAGAAGAAGTTCTCATGGGAAAGACCTGTGCTAGCCACATGGCTGAGCCCAAAGAGTGGTGGTGAACGGCGCCACATCCAGTTGACAGCTGGTCACTCTAGTGGTGCTCCGCTGGGCTCACTATTGGGGGCTGTGCAACGTATTTATCAACAACCCAGAGAAGGTCAAGTGCCCCTTTAGTCAGTGGGCAGATGATACCAAGCTGAGATGGAATGTTGACATGATGAGGGTAGGAAGGTTCTGCAGAAGAATCTGGACATGCTGAATTGATGGGCCAAGACCACCTGGAGGTTCAAAAGGGCCAAGTGCCAGGTCCTGCCGTTGGGTCATAATAACCACAGGCAGTGCACAGCTGGAAAGCTGCATCGTGGTAAAGGGCCCAGGGCTATTGATCATGAACAGCGCCTGAACGTGAACCAGCAGTTGACTAGGTGTCCAAGAAGGCCAACGACATCCTGGCTTGTGTCAGCACGAGTGCGGCCAGCAGGACCAGGGATCGCGCACCCCATAGTCAGCACTGGTGAGGCCACACCTTGAGCTCTGCGTTCAGCTCTGAGCCCCTCGCTGCAAGAAGGACTCTGAGGTGCTGGAATGTGCCCAGAGAAGGGCTATGGAGCTGGAGAAGGGTCTGGACCAGAAGTCTTACGAGGAGTGGCTGAAGGGATGTGGGGCTGTTTAACCTGGAGAAAAGGAGCTCTCTCCAGCCGCCTGAAAGGAGGTTGTGCCCAGATGGAAGGGGGTCGGCCTCTTCTCCCACACAAGTGGCCTCAGCCTGTACCAAGCAAGATTTATATTGGATATTACAAAACATTCTTCCACCATAAGGGAATTGGACCTGGCCGCCCAGGAAAGTGTTAGAGTCACCATCTCTGGAAGCGTCAAAAAGAAGTGTAGAAGTGGTGTTTGATTCTACAACAAATTCGTGGCCGCAAACGCGTATGTACTACGGGGTCACACGGGCGGGTCTTTTCTCTCTCTCACGGGGCGAGCTCTCAGACACTCGGGACGCGCCGCTGACCGCAGCTCGGGTTCCCCACGCAGCTGCCCGCGCCCCGGAGCGCACCCTGCCCGTGGGGCGAGCGAGGGCCGCAGCTTGAGGGCAGCCAGCCCCGGAGCGGCGACACCGCCGCCTCCCTTCCCACACCGGAAGCGACAGCGGCGCGCGAGGGGGCGGGGAGGGGGCGGGGCCGGCGGCCGGGCAGGTACACCCGCGCTGCAGCTCCCTGGCCCCGCCCCCACAGGCCCCGCCCTCCCCGCGGGCCCCGCCCCTTCCCCGAGCGGCCGCGGCGGGGGAAGGGGGATGAGGGAGCGCCGCGGCGGCGCTTGTGGTGCAGCCGCGCTCGTCTGACCGGGCCCCGCGCTCCCCGCCGCTTCGCCGGCCCTCCCTCTGCGCTGCCCTCCCTCTGTGCCGCCCTCCGTGCGCTCCGCTCCGCACCGCGCCGCCGCCCGGGGCGGGGGAGTCGCGGAGAGTGGATGCCTAGCGGGCACCCCCGGGGCAGAGACCCGCGGACGCCATGGGCTGCTGCAGCTCCGCCGCGCAGGTGAGTGGCCCGTGGCCTCTTCCCCTCCGACCCCTCCGCCGCTGGGCCGTGTCACACCCGCCCGCGGCCCCGCTAGCCGCCTCCCGGCTGTGCCCCCCGGCCCCGGGTCTGCCCCTGTCGCTGTCCTGTCGCTGCGCAGCTGCTTGTCCCCTCCCCAGCCCCGCTCTCTGGCGGCCGTGCATCCCCTTGTGCCCCTCGCAGCACAGCTTCCCTTAGGCTGCGCGTCGCTTTGCTGCCTCCCACCACCGGCGCCTCGCTTTCCTGAGGCGGTGCAGCCCCTCGCTACACCTGTAGCGCCGTTCTCTCGTGGCTACGCGCTCGCCTGCGTCCCAGTCTGTAACCATACTCTCTCAGGGCTGGGAACCCCTTGCTTTCCCCCCTCCCCACTTCACGCTCCCGCACCAACATCTCTGCCCTCCCGTGACTTTGGCCCCCTTGCTTTTCCCTCCCGTAGCCTTGTTCTTTCGTGGCTGGCTACAGCCCCCTTACATCCACTCGCCCCAAGCTTTGATGCGCACGGACCGTGCACCGTTTTGCTCCCTCTGTAGCTGTGCCTTTCCCTCTCGTGGCTGTGCACCCCCTTGTTCACCCCCCATAGCCTTGCTCCTACCATGCTATGCACTTCCACCCTCTGCATACTGTTCTGCGTGCTGCTTCCCCTGTAGATCAATTTCACCTTGCCCCTTCTTCCCCAGCTCTACTTTGGCTTTGCAATCTTTGCCATACCCTGCTCCAGTTCCTTGCTATGGCTGCAGCTGCAGACGTCCAGTTCTCATCTGCCGTCCTCGTAGTGTCTTGCACCACTGTCCTGTGATCCCCAACCCCCGCCCCCGCCATGCCTCAGTACATGTCCCTAGATAGCTCTGCACGCCCTGCCCTTCCCTGCAGCATGTTCTTTGGGGTCCCTACTGCCCCACCCCATAGACAGAGGCTATCCATAGGAGGAAAGTCATCAGGCCCAGGGCATCCCTCAAATCCACTGCCTCTGGAAGGGAGACAGTCCTAATCCCAGCCTCCTTCCTCACTCTATGGCCAAGGGTTCAGGTGCCTCCCTACATGCATATCCCTGTGTGTGATTGGTCCCGTTCACATCTCTTGTTTCCGAGGTCGGTTTTTCTTTCTTCCCCCTCCCCCTTCGCTCTGCTTTGCCCTTACTGACTCCTTTTTTTTCCCCCAGAGTGGTGCTGCCAGGCAAGGCGCAATCGGGAGCTCCACCCAACGCTCCAGTTTGCGGCTCTGCTTCCCATTTTAACTTTCCCTTTGAACAGCACGGCGAAGCTATGCTGGCTTTTTGCTTGGCTCTTTTCTGAAGGCTGTAGTGCGAACGATCACGACTGATGCCTTGGCTGTGCCTTTCTCGCTTGTAAATGTTAGTTTCCTTTGGCTGTGTCACTTGCAGTGGCTGAATCCAGCTTCCAGCAGACTGTTTATGTGGGAAAGTCCATCTTTGCTGTCCCAGATGACTCATCACAGAGATGAGTTTTTGTAGCTCATCCGTTCAGGCAGACTTTTTTTTTATATAAGAGCTCTGTCCTTCCAATGCAGAGCACTGCAGAGAGCTGTCCAGTTGCAATAGGGAACACCTTTTTGTATAGCAAATTTGCTGCAGAGAGGAAGGCAATCAGCTTTATGGTGCATGAACAAATGGTTTGAATTAAGAGAGTGAGATATGTGCTAAATGTTAGGGGAAGATTTTGAAATTGTTCAGTCACTGCAGTAGACTGCCAGGGATATTGTGAAGTCTGTATTGTTTGAGGTTTGCTAAAAAAAAAAAAAATTAGATAAACATCTGTCAGGAGTGGCTTAAGGAAAGCTGATACAGACTTGGAGCACTGAGAGTGAAGTTGATGTTTTGAAGTAATGTTTTGAAGTTTTTTCCAACCTAATTTTCTGTGATTCCTATCCAAATTGCTTTTCTTAAGTGTTTTGTAGGCACTTTGTAGCTCTTCTGTATGAATCTGAATTGCTGTTCTGTGTTCTTTTCTTAAAGGAAAATGCAGGCATATTTGTGGGTAATGTTAGAGAATGATTTGGTTTGCATGTCTGGGATATCATAGGTTTCAACTGACTAATTTTGGTTTTTTAGTGAAATCTGTGTTCCACTGCCAGGTTATGTGATGTTAATGGTATTTTACTAAACTTTTCAATTGCCTTCCTTATGCATGGCAATATGCAGAATATACAGTACAGTAATTGAGCTTTGTACCCTATACATATATAAAAGTGTAAAGAACAGCAGTTTATTTAATTTCCTAACCATAAGCAATGTTCCGTGTCCTCAGGAAATTCAAATCAAAGGCTAGTTGCTGAATATTCAATCAGCAGTTTTGTCTGGTACATGGATTACAGAAACCTTGCTACCTACAATACATTAGCATTAGCTACCTAGCATTAGCTAGGTAGCATTACATCAGATCCTTAATGTCTGTCTTATCATCCCTGTTATCATTAAAAATAAATGTTGTGTTCCTCATCTGCTGTGGTCTTAGCACTTCCCACTCTTACATTTTCCTGGGCAGGGGTCCATCAGACATTCCTTCCTATTTCCTCACCTACTTTTTGCTTCTCCCCTTGTAGTTTCATATTGGTCTTTGACATAGCCTCTCCTCATCTTATGAATGCCTTCATCCCTTATGATTTTGTTTTTCAAGTTGGTTTCTCATTAAGTTTATTCTTCGGCTCTCTAGCCTGTTTGATCTTCATCCCATTTCTGTTTCTGAGAGAAATGATTACTTCTGTTTTGATTCTGCCAACCATCTTATTACTGCATCTCCAAGACCCTTTCTCATGAGTGCCACATTCTCCTCTCATTTACAATAATGCACCTACCTGTGACTGAATATTGGACTGAATAGATTTCTTTGTAGTCTTATTCATAGCTTTTATTTCACACTCTGTTATGCATTTTCCCCCCAGATGCGTTTCCCAGTTCCTTTGCTTTGCAGACTGTCTAAAGGCCTGCCTTAGGCCTTTTCCTATGTCTCTGCCCCAGCAGAATCTAAAGATTTCCAGAGAAAAACTGATTAGAATTGACATGTTTACCTTTATTCAGCACTATTGATTGCTACTCACGGAGATGTATTTTTGTGTTTGTTTTCTGCCTTTTCTGCCTTTTTAGCTCAAAGCCCCATTCATTCAGTTTTTCTGTTTTAATTTCAAATTTCTGGTTTTTACCTCCTGCTGCCATCTTACTCCCTTCCTAATTTTATTCTGATTTGCTATTCTCCATCCTTAAAAATAACAGCACTCTAATGTGTTTCTCTTCTGTTCCAAATTCCTGAACAGAGGAATATATATTTGTTGTCATACATTCTCTCCCCTTTCTTCATACTAAATTAATTCCAATCCAGATTCTTGTTGTGCCAAAATTTTCTTCATTAATGTCTCTACAGGCTTCTCGTGCCCAAGTTGCAAGGTTTCCTCTTCTTTCTTACCCGCCTTGATTTCTATTGTTTTCAATAGTTTATGTAACCCCCTACCACATGATGTCTTATTCTCCCTGGGAGGTCTGTAGTACCACAGAATTTTCTGAGTTGGAAGGAACCCACAAGGATCATTGAGTCTAACTCCTAAGGGAATGGTCCATGCAGGGATAGTACTGTCCTTGTGTAACTGCTCACTGCCTTCTACTCTCTGATTATTTACTTCTCCTTCTGACTGTGGTTATACTTCCAGCCTTTCCCCACCTGTTGTTAGCTTCCTGCTTTACCAATTTTTTCAACTTTATCTTTTATGAGTGATGTTAAATTAAACTTAATGCAACCATGCCAGACTTTCTTCCAGATGATTCTTTCCATTGTTCCACTGCTGTTTTGCCTGCTGAGGCAATTAGAAATCATACTTCTTTTCCAGTTTCTTTATTTCCATTATGGTTTTCCAAGTTTGCAATAAGCTCTTTTACTTGCCCTGGTGAAGCATCTCAACTATTTCTTTATCATCACAACCAGAATTCTTGTTTACTTCTTGTTCCTTTTCAGTGTTACCTGTTGTTTCTTTATGGTGTTACAAGTGTGTCATCTTTTTTTCTTTAGGGGCTTGTGCTATTCTATACTTACTTAGGTCACTAAGCTGTCATTTTTTTTGTGCTTACTGTCTCTTGACTATTTCCGTCTTGAACCTTGAGCTTGTAGAGAAAAGCTTCTGCAATGTCAGCTACATCTTAGCAGTTGTCTTAAAGCAGTCTGTGTACTCATCGTTAGTTATTATGACCAGATCTTCCTAATATTTCTTTGAATTGTCATTTAGCCAAGGTGTGCTATCCTGTATGAGATGAAAACCCCTAAAGGAAGGGAGAAATACTGAGGTGGGATTTCTGTCTTCTGTCTGGTATTGCTTTTCATTGTCAGTACCTTCATGTTGTTACAGCCCACTGTCCTCTCTTGGCCATTTCCTTATTATGAGATGAGTGTTTCTTAAGATGGGTGCTTCTGTCTGGATGCGTCTCTTTTGTCATGGATCTGCTGTGCAACAAAGCTTGTTTCTTCTTACTTTTGAGAGCAGTAGCTCTGATATGGGTTTGTGGGGTTTTTTTGTATGTTTGTGCTGTTTTGGAAATGTACTTCTCTACCTAAATGTAGGGATCTTCTGAGCAAATGGTGGATAATTTCTGAGTTGGTAGAATAATTGCATTTCTTTCAAATCTTTAGTTTTACTGAAGAAGAAAAATGGAATTGAGTGCCAGTATTCTCTTCCCTTGCTTTTTATTCTTCTCCTTTATCAGTGATACTTTCTTCTATCTCACAGCATCAATCCATTTTAAAACTGGATTTTCAGAAAGTAACTGTAGGAGTTTATCACCCCTGTGTTGCCACAACTGTTATGTTGTGCTGTAAATCTCTTTGTTTGAAGTAATCTGTACAGGTTTTTTGTTTGTTTTTAAGCAAGAAAACTGATTGTATGGTATAACTCAAATTGCTCCACTGATGTAGTTTATAGCAGAGTTCCATAAAGTTTGCATTGTTATATCTGAGGGGACAGGAATTCATAGATCATGAAATGGAATGAGGTGTGGGGAGAGGCAGACTTTAAACTGCTTTCTCGAGGTACAGTTGTAATACATAATCCATTCTCCCTTCCTGCTGTTCTGCAATTGAAGTGTCTGATTATAGTTAAAAGGTGTTTGCTTTGGCAACGTGTTATAGGAAACAAGGCAATTTATTGAAGTCTTAGTGTCTGTGTTGTGATTGGGAAATACTGTGTGTGTTTAAAATAAACTTACAGTTTCTTACATTAGTGACTTAATCTAAGGTATGTGTGAGAGAAGCTTGAAATATTGCTGGAAACTGGAGGCATGACTGGGAAAAAGAGAGCATATGTTCTTGGTGGTTTTAGTGGTAGCCTTGGTTTTTGAAAGCCTGTAAGAACTTCCCATTATAAGAAGAGATGAAGACAAATAACCCCTGCTATCAAAACAACACTGAATAAATCTGGAGTTCCTAACTTTTAGAAAAAAATGAGTAGTTCTGATGAAATGTCTCTTCCTACCTGTTATGGACAATACAGATTATTAATTATACATCAGCCATATATCTTCAGTTGTTAGAGGTTCTCCCAGTCAAGTTAATATAATAGACATCAAAACATGCCTGTTTCATTGTGGGCATGGGTACGATCATGGGAGAAGACCAGACAAGTAACAGTGTTGATGAAGGGAAATGATGAGTTGTGAATTCTCCTTCAAGGCGATAGGAAGCTTGGTTTCCCTTTCAGTATATTGACAGTAGATGAGGCTTCTGTTCTAGCCTCTGGTAAGCAGATATAGGATGAAGGATGAAGTGTACAAGCAGGATCCAAGATCATGCTAATTAATAAGGCATCTCATGAAGTTGTTTCTGAATTTTTCTGATCTGTAAGCTCTGTTAGTTTCCTGTGAAGCATGAGATGTCCTTTTATAAATGCTGTCGCAAACAACTGCACAGCCTGTGCAAATAATTCCTTTTGATCTTAATGTAGAAAGAAATGTTTCAGCTACATACATACTTGTGAACGCTCCTTACAATTAATTGAGGTATTCCTAGTGAGAACTAGCTGCTTCTGAAGTTCAGACTACCCTTCAGTATCACTTCTTAAAAGTAGTGACTTTACTTTGTCAGGTAATTCAAAGATCGACCTTCTAAGAGCTTCAGGAAATGATAGTTTGTACTAGGAATGAGCATGGGACAGAGCATCTTTACAGTTTTTTTTTTTTTTTTAATACAGTGAAAACAGTTTTAGAGAAGACTGATTCTCTTGCATTGTTAATAGTGAATGTGAAATCCAAAACTTATGTTGTTGTAATCTATTTGGCGTTGAGCATGCTGTCAGCCATTAGACTTTTAGGTTAGTAATTGTGAGAGTATGTCCAGTATCCAACTGATGACTTTTGTTTGTCATTATGAAGAAATGACAGTGTTTGTTAAGTAGTGAAGTTGTCAACCATCTTTACACAGCTTACTCTAAAGGCAAGCTTTGGCAATAACTGTACCTGCCTTTTCAGTCTTTGGGCTGACTATAATTTTTGTTCCTTACAAAATTTATCTCTCCGGTTTCTTTTGTTAAAAGCAGAACTTGCAAACCAACTTAACAGAAACTATCTTTGATATTTTGTGTTTGTATCTTACTTGCTTCAAGCAGCTGTTGGGAAATTGTGTCAATCTTAGGCTTACCTACCAAAAAAATGGTTATGCAGTGTTGTCAGGTGACTTCTACCTGTTCCCTAAACTGATTGCTAATTTTTAGCTCTGTTTGGTGAAACTGTACTGAGAGCTTTGTTATGAATTTTAGAGAAAGAGTTTGCATTGGTGAATATCTAATAAGGTTCTTATCTAATAGGTTTCTGTTCAGTCTTTCAACTACTTTGACGTTTCAGAGACTTAGACAGTAAATAAATGTCATTGCATTGATTCGCCTGCTTTTGCCAGGCCCCCTCTTTTTTCCTTTATTTTTTTTTCCATTTCTTTCTTTTAAGTCTTCTAGGTAAGCAATTTTCTAATGTGGAATAAAAGTGTATAATTTTATGACAACAGCCTCAAGAACATCTATATGTATATTTAGGAAGAGAGAAGTGTAAACTTAATTTTGAAGTTCAGCTTTACAGTCCAACGATTTAGTTTTCTCTGCTTTAATATGATTTCAACACACAGCACTGTAAGAATAGGAGATGATTGCAGTATATTGGAAAGCTGAGATTCCATACTGCATTTTACTTGCTAGTTTCTAGCTGTTGCTATTTTTATCAGTAATGTTGCTAGACTGTGGTGGAGAGCATGATGAGCAGAACATGGTGACTTGTGCCTGATAATATGTAATGTATCTGCTCTTAGTTAATATAGTTTATCAGCTGTCTACAGTGGAAATGAGCACAAGCCTGTTTTGGTTTTAAATTGAAGCCATTCTTGCTGCTCTCCAGATACATTGTTTAATTGAGGGAGAGACCTCTGAATGTTGTATACAGATATACAGAAACAAAACGGGAAACCCATTTAAGTACTTTGTTCAAGGTCATGATAACCACATCCTGGGAATGCTTTGTCAGACTTCCCATAGTTTTTCATAGTTTACTATGAACAACTGCAAAATTATTGTGAACTTGTAAGGAAGTATGCTTATGTAATAAGCTAAGGGCTTGACACATTGTTTCCCTTTCCATTCTCCTCCCACTTTTTCTTACATAAATCAGATAGACGTTTCTTAGTATTAGTTCCTGTTAATCTAATATGCTTTCAACGTCCTCAAGCACTGCCCTCTTATTGTACTCCTGAGTGTTTTTCTTTCTTGCTATGCCAGAATTTTGAACCTGCATTTCAGGACTCTGCGTTTGAGCAGCTGTGATTTTCACTTGGCAAATACATCTGAGTATAGGATGTGTTTTGAAGGAATATGTATCAAACTGGGATGAATGCCCCTATAAGTGGCAACATTGTTAGTTCTCACAGCAGTACTGTGCAGACCATGAGCTGCTAATGAGCTGTGATGTCTTTGGTCTTGAATTTACACCGAGACAGTGCAAAGAACAGGGGCAGCATTTTCTATGGGATGTTCTCCACAGCTCATGCGGAGACTGCTCTGGGATTTCTTGAGGGGTTTTTGTGCGTATCTCAATGTCCTGTGATAAAGCTAACATTTGAAGGCAAAGTGTTTTGTAATTTGTATGTTCTACTAGTCCAAAGATAGAAAATGTTTTGTAATTTGAGATTTGCAGTCTGTAGAAGAAATACAGTTTGAAATTCTGTGAAACAGGTTGGTGAACAAGTAGAAAATTCAAATGTAATGCAGTAAATTGGTATTTGCAAAATGTCTTCAGAAGTGGTGAAATGTTTTGATTTTTTGGTTTTGGAGGTTTTTTGTGGGCTTTTGTGGTTTTGTTTATGTGGTTTGTTTTGTTATTGTTGCTTCGGGGTTTTATTATTGTTGTGGTTTTGGTTTTGTTTGCATGACTGATTTTTTTATTAATGATTAAGAACCATGGAAATACCAAAATTGCATTGAAATGGATATTGTAATCCCCTGAAAAATATTACTGTGATATTTGTAAAGTATCCTTATTTATTGCTGATTTGAAGTAAATACTTAATAATGTGTAATGAAGGACAGAAACAGTAACTAAATACTTTGAGACTTAAAAACAGGGCTTTTGTCTACACATGGCTTGATCTCTAAACTACAAATCAGCAGCAGGTGTGCTGATCATGTCAGCTCTTTATTTAATCAGCTGTGTTATGTTTCAAGATAAATATTTAGGTTGTTAACTGAGGTGAATGCATGTAATCAGGCAGTTTTGAAGCAATGTTTAATATGAATTGACTGTAAAGATGAATGAAAGATGATCTACAGCACAACATATGTTGTATTCAAGAGTGAAGTCCCGACATGTTAGTTTTCAGGGTAAACATCCTTCTATTACATCATTAGTAATACTGTAATGATGCCTTATATGATCTCAGTTTTGCTTATATTATGTCAAAACTTATACTGTTGGTGGAGTCTGAGGACATTAGTGAAATAGAAGATGTGGACGCTTTGAATTGGTGGTATTCTTAATCTGTGAAGAGAAGTAAAGTATAAATTCATTAACCTTCAGTGGATAGCTTTAAAGCAGTGTTACACCATCAGAAAACTGTTCCTAGCATTATTTGTGAGTTTCATACTTGTAACAGGCAGGTGCATCTTTTCAGTGGACAGGGCATTGCAGAGCAAGTGGTGAATCTGAAGTCATTAGAGAAAATAAGGATGTGAGTGCCTATATGTAAAACACTGGTATATGGCTCTGTGTTTGAAGTGTGGCTAGTGTCTGCTTTGCAGTAAATTGAAAAATACACTGCTTTGTTATGAGATTGGAGCAGAAATTCCACAAAAATGGACATTGGAGTCCGCTGTGAGTTGCAGGTCCTATTATGCAGTCCCTTTTGGAATTGCCTCAAGGAGTTTTGGCTTCTTTCTAGAGATGACTGGCACATGCTGCAATAGTGTTACAGTGACAAGCTCTTTCATGCCGGTAAGTGGGAGACATTGCTTCAGTCTTATAAGTCTGGGGCAACTCAAACCTCTGCCTCCCAGTCATTAGCAGCTCTTTGGGGTAGGAGCAGTACTGCTCTTCCTTAGAGGTAGATCCAGGCCAAGTTTACACTAACAATTTTTTGGTGTGTTTATGGAGATATTTTTCTTGATACAATGTAGTTCATTCTTTCAGGGAGCTGGTATAGTTTAGTAGAGCAAAAGTTGCATTTGCTGGTGTGTGTTACTAGTTATCGAGAAATACAAATAATTTGCTGTATAATAGACAAGTTCTGTTGTGAACCTGAGAGATCATCTGAATTCGTGATAGAGTGCTGTAACCTGCTGTTTAGTACTTTGTCTGAACACCTGTAGGTCATGCACAGGAAGTCTGTAGGTAATGGTGAACATTTTAACTAAGTCGACTGTGTACAGTGTTCTTAGACTTCGTGGTGGAGTAGGCTAAGGGTTTTCTATAAAAATGAAACATGGGTGGTGAAGTCATGAATTGAAAATAGGTTTAATGCTTCAAGACTTTGTTCTTAAACAGTGGCTTCACCACCTGAAAATTTTATATAGAGAGCTACTTTACTTCAGTTGTTGCTTTTGTTCTCAGAAGTGTATTTGTGTGGGGAATTGAGTATGTATGCTTGGGGTCAGGACTCATATTGTCTTTCTCTTTATCTCTAGGATTGAAATCTGTTCAGAGGTGAAAGAAGTTCCATTAGGACAATATGCAGTTGCTGCTAGTTCTTCTTTTGAACAGCTGAATAGTGTAGAAAGGTCTGCCATGTCTTGGACAGAAAAATTCCATACTGTCTTAAACCTGGAGAATTACTCTCTTTTATTGGAAACAGTTTGGTAAACAACTGAATTATGGCTCATCTTATTTGTAGGCGGAATGCCTCACAGTAAAGGTCAACATGTGATTAGTACTGTTCTTTAGTTTGTAAAGATGTAAAATGAGTGAAGAATAATCTCCTTAAATGGCCATTAGGAAACATTGATAAATGTTTCAAGAACTGTCTTTTTTTTTCTTTAATTTTTTTTTCTGTGTGGGTATGTTTCAATAGCATGTGAAGGTGCAGGGTTAAACTTAGCTTGCAGGACAGCTTCTGAACTGGATGACTTCTTAGTCATCACCTTTTTAACCAGGCTTGCCCATTTCCCAAGGAGTCACGCCCTTGCATGTCATTTGGTGGTATGCACAGTATTGCAAGTGGACCCTCCAAATTTGAAGCGTCAAACTTGCATCATAGGTGTAGAATTTATGTGTTGTATACTAACAGTGCTACTGGAATAAACCAAATGTTATTTATATGATCAATTGAATCTCTGGTGCTTTATCAGAACCAGTCTGCCTTCTAGGAAAGATGGATGTTGCAGGACTCTAGAAGTTTCCACAAAAGATGCCGATCAGGATGAGAATCCTTTTTTGCCTCTAAAGACCATTTATTAGTGCTGTGTGCGCACTGTGGCTGTTTCCTATGACGATAAATGGCTACACAGTACTTTCTGAATTCTAATTTAAATGAACAGTTATATCTATTTACTCTTCTGTATTGAAGTACAGTTGTGTGTATTTTAAGTTCAGATGTTACAGCAAGGTGATAAATCAACAGAGAATTTTAAGGAGATACAGTTAGATTAATGTGGTTCCTAGGATAGGATTTTGTAACAAATTATGTTAAGATCAGTGGAAGCTGTGACTTTATTCTTACCACCTGTGTGTTCATATGCAAATTGGAATAGTCCTATACTCTCCATTTGCTAGCTTATACTTGGTAGCCGAAGTGAAGCCTAGAATCTAACCTCTTGCCTCTAACCTGCAATTACTTTTCATCCAGTGGTTGTCACTCATGCTAGTCATTTACTGGGTTGCCCTTAATTCAGCCCACTTGCCTCACTAGTACCTCAGTTTTCTTCTTCTTGAGACATGTGATCTAACCACCACAAGACTTTTTCTTTCTGCTGCCCGTACCATGGTATTGCAATGTCATCAGCTGATGACAAATTCCATCTTTATCTTATTCACGTCTTTTCTACTTACCCACAATTTGATTATCTGTTTATGTAGTGCTGCAGATGTTCTTTAATAGGCTTCATTCTTCAGTCTCATCACTCCCAAATTTTACGTTACATGAGACATTCTGTGTTTTAAATAAATTCTCTGTAGCTCCCTGTATCTGTAGTCTCCTGTTGAAAAGCTGTGTTTTTACTTTTTTTTTTTTATGCTCTTATGTGTATTTCACTCTGGTTGTGGCATGTGAGTGCTTGTATTGCAGCATCCAGTACTGCTATTACAGCTGACAGTGAAAGTGGTAACCACTGGTTTTCGCTATGCTGGTTTTGGCTATTCCTGTACAGAAGTACATTTCAGTATGCAGAGGAGACCTACTATTTGGTGCTGCAAAGGTATATTTTAGAAGTTGCAGGGGGAAAGAAATCTGGAAGGAGGATTTCTATGTTTGTTTTGGAGTGATTGGATGCAATAAGTACCAAGAAAATAACCTCTTTTTATTTTATATTTGCATGCAAGTACTTTCAGTCTTGAGAATGTGTAACTCTGAATTAGATTAGAAAGGCCGGTAGTTAATGTCCTGACATTCTGAGATTTCTTCTTCTGCAAGTTCTCTTGCTAGAAAGAAAGGCTAACTGTAGACATTCGGTTTTCTAGGTGTGGAGTACTAAACAGAATTGTAAAACTGCTCCACCCATTGGTTCTGATTCGGTTTTGAATTTGCCAAGTCTTGTGCAAAATAGACACATGGAAACTTCTGAACACACTCATTTGGGTTCTTGAGTAAATAACTCATGAAATCAGCCCAGAATAGCTGTTATGAGCAGGAAAATGTTCCCAACCTGCAAATTTGTCTTGAAGAGAAAGGCTCTTTTGCCAGCTTTCCACTTTTGATTGATAGTGCTCCAGATTCTCTGTGTGTTCATCACAGTACAGGTAGTCTCATGCTTTGTTAATGGCAAGAATATCCTTAGAGAGCATAGCATAAATTATGAAAGCTCTGTTTTAAGAGAAAATTTGAAATAAATCAAATAATGTCAAAAAATTTTTTTGCTTTTTCTCTAACTTTCTTGCATAAGCAAATACTACAGGCTCCTGATCTATCTGGAAGAAAGGCTAAAATGAGTAAAAGTGCTGATATAGGGTTTCAGGCAAAGCATGTCTGCTAAAATGTTACGGTGTTTCTGTCACAATGGAGACAAAGCATAGTTTACACATTGTAGAACCAACAACATTTGTTAGACCTTATGTTGACCATGGATGAACAATTTATGTTGCCAAAGCATGAAAATCACAGTCTGAGTAAATGCCTAAAGGTGTTGATTAGACAGGGAACACTCAATGGAGAGACATATATACCAACATCAAAGACAAGGATAGAGGGCTGTGAAGCTACCAAATAAGATTCAGTGGGAATCCAGAATACAAGGAAGCAACTGGGAAGAAAATAGTAGACAGATAATGGCAGCTAGCTTGGGTTTTAACAAGGTCTGGAGACAAGAAATATATAAGATGGGTTAGGGAAGACGGGTGTCGTTCTGAATGTGTATAATTTCATACCTTGTTACTATGCCAAGTGGTTAAATTGTAAGTTAAGTAAGTATGTAGTGCCTGGTGAAGTTCCTCCAAGGATACATTTTGTTGAGAATACCTTCCTGCTTTTTTGTTTGGTTTTCTAAAGTATTTTTGGGTGGGTTTTTTTTTTTTTTTTGTTTGGTTGGTTTTGTTTGGTTGTTTTGTTTTTTTTTAGCAGAGTAAGAGCTATAGTCAGAGAATTAATTTCTCTGTGTAACCTCCTAACTATGTGCTATGTCATGGCATTTCAAGTTTCTTTTTGACGTATAACTTGCAGTCCACTTAGTAAATAAAATGGATTACTTATGGTAACTGTTACTTGTGGTAACTGTGTCTAGGCAGACAACCTAAATCCTTGCCAGAGCTATTCTAGAGGCTTTTAAAAATCCTATTAAAAGATTTTGTATGCAGATGGTTGAGAGAGGATAAAAGAAACCCTAACAAAACAAACAAAGCACACTCTGCAGTGCATTTTGCTGCTCCCTCTTTTGCCAAGGGCAGTTTACTCTTAAGACAGCAGCTGTAGCTGAAATTTATCTCTGCTGTTTGTAAATAAAAGTAAATTTCTAAAGCATCTAGAGTTTTTGGAGTGAATTTAGGAATAGCAAGCACGAAGCCTTACGTATGTTATGCAATTATGATTATGCTAATTATAACAACATAAATGTCACAATCTTGTTGTAAATGTTAAGTTCGAAGAGTGTATTAGTTTTAAGTGTGAACTGCCAGGATCAGAATATTCAATTTTGTTGAATGTGGGTTGTAGAGTGCATAATGTGACCTTTTAGCACCTCTAACTACTGATTATTGAATAAAATCTAAAGGAGTTTGACTGGTTAGAACCTACAGTGAATTTACAGTTTGAATTGAAACTATTTATCACATCTGTAAAACTATATTTATCACCTCTCTAAGTGGAACTTCTTTAATAAAAGATTGCAAAATTGGCTTCGAATTGCCTAATGTGAAGTCAGACTACTTAGAAAACTGAATTTTTTTAAGCATGACACCTGTAGGATTTAGCTTACCCAATATTTGGCTTTCTCATGGTAGTATTTGAAAAGGTTGCTTTGTGCTTGTGAATTATCAAAAGCCGAAGTCACGAATACCAAAAAATCACCTTGCTAATATCATGTACGTTACATGCTACTGCACTTTTTTTTCTTCTTTTAATTTAAAATATGCAAAATACATACTGGAGATAAAAGCTGTTGACATTTCATCCAGCCATTCTGTTTTAATTCAGTACTGACATTTCCTACCTTGTCAACAAAATCTTGATGATTCTTCAGGGTCTTAAGAGAAAAAAGTAAATTCAAAATTTGAATAGGTTACCTCTTATATTCTGTCCCTGGAGAGAGCTGTTTTGTAGTCTCCCTATATCAGTCTCCTTTTCTTCCTCAAGAATTTAAAACAGTGTCTGCAGTTTTTGGATCTTAGTC
Source organism: Lichenostomus cassidix (assembly GCF_008360975.1). Lineage (NCBI taxonomy): Eukaryota > Metazoa > Chordata > Aves > Passeriformes > Meliphagidae > Lichenostomus > Lichenostomus cassidix. The sequence continues at coordinate 31,825,723 of NC_139511.1, forward strand.
AATATATCTGAAGTTTTATTATTTGGGAGCCCGTTGAAAAACCTTGTCTTTGTGACTGTGTACTTTTAAAAGTAGCTATAAATCAGCATTTTTGTTATAACAAATTCTGACAGAGTGGTTAATTTTGTATTACAGCTAATGCTTATTCTGTTGCTAAAACCTTTTTGCCTAGGTGGCTGTTCTTAACAGACTTAAATTATCTTAGAAATGTGCACATATGTGGGGATTTTTACATCATGAGCAGCAAACTGTCTGAATTGCTTCCAACTACCTGTTTATACTTCTCAATAGGCCCTCCAGCACTGAGTATTTCAACCTTTAAAGTGTACAACTTTCCTTTCTGGCACCTAGCAATACAGATGAAAGATTTCTTCACTGAAATGTTAAGCTCAGCTGCCTTATGGCATGTAGAAAACTGTTCTTTAAACAGCAATTTATTGCCTCGTTTCTACATGCATTGTTCTTGTTCAACCTGCTGATAGTGTTTGAAAACCTAGGGGCTTTTGAAAAGTTTAACCCTTTATCCTTCCTGGAAATCAGATTACTGAAAGGTAGCTGTGGAAAACTGCAATAAGAGATATTGTCAATTTCATACCATTAATTTCTGTTTTCTGTTAATAAAGAGACAAATGAAAACAACCTGTTTTGTGGATATAAATATTTATAAATTTCTCAATAAATTAAGTATTTTCTGGATAAAGAATTATTTGTTGCTTTAGCTTCTGTGGAGGCACTTCTTTTGGAGTCTTACGTGAACTTTACTCTTTAAATCTTTTGACCAATCTTCTTCGACGATGTTGATAGAGATAAAAAGATGGCTCCTGCTGGATGTAAATGCCCTGTAGAATAATTTTCTGCTTTTTTCTATTATGAGCAGACAATTAAAGTGTTAACCTCATCTCTCTCTTCTCACACAAGAGCTCCAAGCGAGAGTGGAAGCCTCTGGAAGACCACAGCTGCACAGACGTACCATGGCTGCTCTTATTCATCGTCTTCTGCATAGGAATGGTGAGTAAAACTCAGAGAATTTTGTAAATGTTATGTAGTTGAAAAGTTTAATAAAAGTTCGTAAGAAAGGAATTTTAAAACCTGTCAGTAACTTAACCTGGAAAAGATCAGCATATATTTGCATGGGAATCACTAGTTGTAGAACAGAAATCAGTAGTATGTGCATATCAAAGGCCTTTGGTAGGTATCCATAATTTATTGTTTGTGCCAGGTCTTGCTCCAGCTTCTCTTCCCCTGAAACTGCAGTTTCAGTAGTAAGTGATTTTCATCATGGTGAACTATTACTTGACTCATGTTCCTTATAGGACTATGCGTGTCCCACAAATGACAGCTGGTTGTCTGGTAAAGTTCTGTGAATCACAATAAACTTTATGTGAGAAACAAAGATTCTGACTAACAAGGAGTTGACTGGGTTTTTGTTTAATTGTTTATTTATTTATTTTATTGGATACTTAACATTAAATATTGTTAACAACCATACTGCTAATGATAAGATCTCTCTTTCAAATCTGTGCCAGTTCTGACCTCTGTGATGAAGCTATCACCTTTCTCAAGACAGCCTCACAACTTTCTACACTTCATAATAAAAAACCAAACCTCCAAGAGCTGCAGATTAGTGAAAACTAAAGTGCATTTCTTTTCGTCTTGTTTGGTCTCACAGACCTGTGTTTGCTGTTGTTCTTAAACAGAGAATGTCAGTAGCTGTCTTGTACTGCTCTGTTGCAAGCAGTTGTCGTTTGGGTTGGGACTTGCGTGCTCTCAGCTTTCTTCTCTGATGTCCCTTGGTCTCTGTGGTTTGGAATAATTCCATGAAAAATTTCTTCTACTTTCCCCAAAGTGTTTTTCAATGGTTGGGCTTCAAATGCAAAAATTATAATGATTATTTAAAATCATACGAATGACATTGTCACTGTAGTGTGAGTATCTTAAAATAGCAAAAAGCACAGTGCTTCCTGAAGCAAGTAGCTCTCTTTTGTGTTTGTTTTTTTCCTGGTTTTGTTGATGTTCCTTGATTATTTGGTTATGCTTACCTATTCTTCCAATTAAAAATCAGATTTGTGTGCATGAGTGTCCCAGATTTTCCTGTCTAAGCCATATAATATACAGAGCAATCATCTGACTGGGTCACATACCTTGTTAGTTACTGTTCTAAGAGATTTCACTTGCAGGGTGAACCACCCACATTTTCACTGTTCCTTGCCAACTTCATTACCTGTTGTCATCACCTCGTCTGATCCTGCCACTGCCATCTGTTACTCCGTGCATTTGTCTCAGCTGTTTATTCTGCTTCCGCTTCTCAAACCTTAGCCTGCCTCACATGTGAAAACAGTTCCTTGGTGGTAGTGGAATGAGCTGGTGGTTCATGTCTCCCTGTCAGAGGTGTGCTCATGAAGCTTTTGGGCCAGTCTCTTGTTTGCAGAATCACTGCCTTGATCTTGGTTTTGCTTGTGAAATATCTGTGGAAGTTCACAGCAAGACCTGACTGCTTGGGGTATTTTCCACATTACCTGGTGTAGTGGGTTGACCTTGGCTGGGTGCCAGGTACCCACTAAGCTTCTCTATCACTCCCCTTCCCAGTGGGGGTGAGACAGAATAACATGGAGAACAACCAGCAGGTGAGATAAGGCAGTTTTATTGCAATGAAAGGAAAGAAATAAGCAAGAGTCTGTGCATGCATAAGCTAAGAAAAAAAGTCAGTTTCTACTTCCCATCAGCAAGCGATGGTTGGACACCTCCTGGGAAGCAGGGCTTCAGCATGTGTAGTGGTTCCTCTGGGAGACAAACATTGAAGAATTGCGAATGCCCCCCTTTGTTTTGATTTTTTTCTTAAATATGTTATCACAGAGGCATAACCAACATCTCCAATTGGCCCAGGCTAGGCCAGGGGCACATCTATCCTAAGAGCCCTCAGGGATTGGCTCTGCTGAACATGGTGGAAGCATCTAGAAGCTTCTCACAGAAGCCACCACTGTAGCCCCCAGCTACCAAAAACCAGGCCTTGCAAAACCAACACACATGTTCTGAGCTGCCTTACTTTGCCTCTGTTTCTTTCCTTCATTTAAAACCAGCATCTGAAACCACAGTGGCCTTGACCTGATCACTTGCTTTAAGAGGATTTCTTTAAAAGAAACTTGTGTTAGATAAGCCTCTTCATTCTAGCTCATCTTTGAAAGCACGTCACTTAAAGGAAATAAAGTAATTTGAAAGCAATAAAATCTGGATTGTATGGAATTCTCTAAGAAGCATATCAATAGTTGACAACTCCGTCTCTGCTTGTAGCTCTCCTTCACTGCCTGACCTTGCCCACTTGCTGACCTCTCCCTTCTGCTTCGTGCCCTTTTGCTGACAATATGACTCTCAAAAAAACCACTTTCAAGAGTCTTAACAATGCTTGTATAATATCCAGTGCTAGATGTCTGAATCCTCTTTTAGCTTCCACTCAATTTTATTATTGCACAACAGTTCTCTCTCATGATCCTTGTCTTTCCTTTTCCAGTCTGAAAGAATTTTTAGACAAGCTCTGCTTAGAAACCAGTTAATAAAACTGACTTTTCCCAGCTGTCAAACAGAGTATTGCTAAACTGTGGGGTATTTTTTATTCTTCCAGGGTTTTATTTGTGGCTTTTCAATAGCTACAGGAGCAGCTGCGAGACTGCTTTCTGGATATGACAGTTATGGAAATATTTGCGGACAGAAAAATGTCAAGGTGGAGGGAATAGTCAACAGTGGTCTGGACCTCACACACAAGAAGTAAGTATGTGATTCAATTTTTGCATTCTGTAAACCAGGAAAGGCAAAACCTTTCTTCCTTTGAGAGTGGTTTTAAATAAAGTGGGAAAAGGGATATGCTAACTCATTCCTGCTTGTCCTTTGACACTTTTCTCACCTAGACAACAATCTTTTGTAACATCTGGCAACATTAGACTACATGTTGGCAGAAATGCAATGTGAATGCAGCTAAGACATTGAAGAACTCCTTTCTCTCAATATCCATGTCATGTAGGATGTTGTATTAGGCTGCTGAAAAGTCTTGTTTGTTAGAGTTTTAGGTGTGACAGGTATTCTCAGATTTGGGAGCAGGCCTTTGATATCAATGTAGCAATGGTTTGCTTTTGATGTTATTTGCTCAGTTTCTGCCCCTAGGTGTAAGGGAAGATGAGATATATCAGGCACATTAAAAAAAGCCTTCAAAATTCAAACTGTAGGCAGAATATACGTAAGTCACTTGTGGAGAAAATGCACAAAACCTTAGAGGTGCATACTCCTCTGATTAAGCAGTATCCTGTTAGAACTCATACTTAAAGTTCAGGTCCTTCCTATCTGTTGTACAGGAAAACATCACACTGCAATAGTAGTACTGGAGCAGCAGCAGGAATTCTGGTGAAAATCTGTGACATCTGTTGAGGTCTGTTTGTCAGTCAGTGCTCAGAGTGCCTCTGCACAACTTGGGTCACTTAAGAAAATAAACTGTTTACCTTAACCATAGAACAGTGGTATTAACTGACAAAAAAGAGTGTTTCTTTCATTGTTGCTTACTTCAGGGAACTAAGAAGTTATTAATTTCTGAGTATGATATCTTTTTGCTTCACACTTTTCGATTAACAGAAAATTGATGATTTTCATAAATTATTTTGGAAGTACACTTTCCTGACATCGGATTATTTTGAGTTGCTATTCTAAAGACTTCTAAATATCTCATTTAAGATTTAATGTGGCTTGGTAATTGGTGGTTACCAGAAAGATTTGAGCTAAATAAAATGCCTGGAACTTTTTACAGGTATCTTTTGTCAGAAAAATAATTTCCTAATCTAATCCCACCTTTCAAAAATGTTGAAAGGCTTAAAACTTATGCAGCATAATTTTCCTATTTTTTTACATAAACATTTTAGCACTTTCTAAACCCATGTGTATTCAAAATTGGGATTCTAGTGTTCTGAGAGAAAATCCAAATTTTCAAATCATAACTTTAAGTTTGCCCTCAGGAAGAAATGGTGTCTGAGTTCATGTGAAGGTAGAGAAACTCAGATATCTTATTGAAATGTAATAATACTGTGATATTCTACATGTGACATAAATCATCATGTGGGGAAACATCTACCACTAAGTAACTTCCTCTTATAAATATAAGTTCAAAAGAGCAAATTTTAAAAAAAGAGACTGTTTTTAACAGCTAATTGACAGAACCTGTTGTTTTTCAGGGAGTTTTAATAAGGTTCAAAAGAATTACGTTATTTTAACAAAGATGTCATGGCTTGAGGCATGACCTAAGCAAGTTAATTGATACACACATATCAGTGTGCATATCATCTCTATTTGCTTGAGAGAAAACCTTCTAAGGCAGATTATTCTTTAACTGTTCACATGAAGTGCCTAGCACAGTCCAGGGTATGCAGTTTTGGGAGAGATTGGTTCTTATATAAGTAAGCGATCCTTCCTTCTCTCACACCCCATAGTTTCTTCTGAAAAATTGCCAAGCAAATTTAAAAAGCTATCTGCTTTGCATCTGTCTCTACCAGATGGAGTTCCTACAGTGTCTGAGGTGGAGTTCATGGGAGTATTTAATGCTATTTTTATAGGAGCACTTTGCAGACAGACTGTAAAAATAAACCCCTTTTCATGCCTCTACATTTCAGTTTGTGTAGAGAAAGAAAAGATTTTTAAGCTCCACAAATGGGGCTCTGGAAACATGAAGTTATTCTCATTTCATTTTGCTTGCAGGGTAATTCCATTTTGATTTCCCAGTCCAAGGGCTGAAAAGCTAGATCATTTGTAAAAATAACATTTTCTTCCTTATATATGACAGCAACCCATAGGCACTGTCATGTGGAAGTGAAATTGATGTAATCTGGGCGGTAAGGGCGAAGAGCAGAGTCCTGCAGGTATATGACTTGCTCTGTGTACATCAGATATGCTGAAACCAGTGAGATGAAATGTTGAGAAGGAGAACTTTATAGACTGGTCTCATGAACAAAGAGTGGATCAGGCATCTTTTTATTTTTACAAAGAAACTGTAGCACACTTTAATAGTGCTCCAGAGTCAGACAGGATTATACTCTAGCCCTGGCAGTGAATTCTAATTAAACCTATCTGCTTCAAGTAAGTTCCTTGCTTTACAAGGTAGTTACAAGGGGGTTTAAAAAAATGACCTTTTATTTGCAAATAAATTATGACCACGGCCACCAAATGTAGGTCCCTGAAATACTAGTTTAGTCTGGCTTTTGATCACCAATACATTGTTACTTGGACAGAATTCAGTACTGTCTACTCAAGTACCTGAAGATGCGCCTGTGATCTTATGGGGAATAGTTAGGGTGGCATTCCACCTGAAAACATGCCTTTTACCCCACGAAATGCGTGGATTTTAGGTAATGGGAAAACCTAGGAAGAGTTTGCAGCATGCACACAGAGAATTTGGTGGAGTGAAACTGTATATGCCCTACTGTTAAAGAAATGTTTGACAATATATTCTCATCTCCATTAGGTGGCACAGATCAATGATGATACTGGTAGCTTGATCTATGTGCCTTGAAAAAAGAGAACCTGAACAAAGAAATCCCAGGGAGTTATTTTCCTTGAAATCGAAACACCCTATCCCTCACATAACAGCCTGGACCAGCTGCACTATTAGGGTCTGGAGTGGTCTTGCTTTCCACTGGTTTGCTGTTGTGTTACCAAGTGGTTGCCATGCGGTCATCTTCACACCCTCTTAGGTTGATTTTTTTGGGGGTTTCACTTCGTTCTGTACCCCACATTGCAATATGATAATTACAGTTCCTATACCGTGCCTTCTTAGGCTAATATTTAAGATGGTAGCTTTGTCTAGTCTAACTATTATAAATACTCTGATCACTAGCTCTAGGTTTCACCTTATTGCCCTATAGTTACCTGAAAGAAGGTTGTAGATGGGGAAATCCATCTCTTCTCCCTGGCAACAAATGACAGGATGAGAGGAAATGGTCTCAGACTGTGCAAGGAGAGGTTTAGATTGGACATTATGACAAATTCCTTTATGAAAAGGTTGTCAAGCCCAGGGAAGTGGTTGAGTCACCATTCCTGGAGGTATTAAAAAGATGTGTAGATGTGGCACTTAGGGACATGGTTTAGTGGTGGACTTGGTAGTGCTGCTTTTATAGTTAGAGTAGATGATGTGGAGGGTCTTTTCCAACCAAAATGATTCTATCATTCTAAATCTACCTTATTTCAGTTTAAAGCCATTCCCCCTTGTCCTTTCACTATTTGCCTGTATGAAAAGTCACTTTCTCTCTTTTACAGAAGCCTCCTATAAGTACTGGAAAGCTGCCAGAAGGTCTCTCTACAGCCTTCTCTTCTCCAGGCTGAAGAGCCCCAGCTCTCTTAGCCTGTCTTCATATGCTCCAGCCCTCTCATCATTTCATGGGCCTCCTCTGCCCTCAGTGTAATGGGTTCATGTCTTTCCTGTACTGGGAATCCCAGAGCTGGGTACAGTATATAAGGTGGGGGACCCCCCTGAGGGCAGAGTAAAACTTGCTTTGCTAGTTACGCTTCTTTTTATGAAGCCCCAGATGCAGTTGGCTTTCTGGGCTGCAGGTGTACATTGCCAGGTCATGTCCAATTTGTCATGCACCAGTACCTGCAAGTCCTTCTCTGCAGGGCTGATACTTCATAAGAATGCATAAACGTGCATATGTTGTGAGTCTACTTTATTGATTTTCAAATAGCAAACATATTTTCATTTGCACTGTTGAAGCATCTCTAACAATATGATTACTTTGTTTACATCAGTCTTTGTATTCCTAATATAAGTTATTTTCTTATTAGGCTATTAGTCTATTGCAGATTGTAAATAACTGAAATTGCAGCACAGAGCATGTAGGTACAGTCTTCTAGGGAGAAAAAAACTTGTTCTGTGGTGACATAGAAGTTTTCTGCAGGAAAACCACTTATTTTCTTTAAGTAAGCTTTATAAACAAATTTAAATTTTTTCCTGTAATGCTGGTGCCTAGAATTTTGGTTCCTGTTTTAGCTGCTAGAAATTAAAAAAAAAAAAAATTACTTCTATCTTCCTAGGCCATGGATTGAAGCCACAGGTTTGATAGCTTGGAGTTTTCTGGGCAGCTCCCTTAGTATTGTCAGAACTGTTTCTGTACCATACAATGCCGTGTTTGAATTATATGTGTCTGTTGAAAGCTATGCCCACACTTCTGTCAAAACTGCATATGATGTTATAATTGCATTGTATTTATAAACTTCCAGGTCTGAGTTAAAATTGTAGTGCTTATTTTACAAAATATTCTGGCAATTAAAATGATAGCTTGACCCTTGAATTGAAATCACAGTAGAAGCAGACTGAGTTCTATCTTGCCAATGGTGACATCCCTGATTTGGTTTTTGGACATTGAGAGGACCCTGCTGCTCGGGAACTGGAGTCCAGCCCTATGGCTCCCAGAACCCAGGGTCTCTGCCTAGGCTGAGGGATATAGATGGACAGTCACATCTGGGACATTGATGCAGCTGGTTACACAGACTGGCAGTGAGAGGGTGCTGCCTTCAGCAGTGGAGCTTGCAAACACAGGCACAGCCAGCCGTGTCCCTTCCTCCTCATGGCCTGACAGTGGAAGAAGGCCACTAGTGTAGGCACATACTTGACACTTTCCAGGTTCACAAGCTCACATATGTTTGTGGATTCTCCACGTACCAGCACAGCACCTCTGCCCACCCAGCACCCCTGCCACTTATCCACCTCATGGGTTGCCCCTACTCAGCAGCTGATCCAGCTTGGTGCTAACTAGCAAACACTCACACACTTATTCCACAGGCACCCCACACCCACAGTTCCCCCCAAATAACACCACAGACCCTCTGCCCACCTGACACCTCTGCCTGAACCCAGAGTTCCCTACTCACCATCTGGTACAGCTTGGAGTTTGCTGGTGAGTTATACCAGGACTTGGACTCAATGATCCTTGTGGGTCCCTTCCAACTCAGGATCTTCTAGGAGAGTATAACTTGCATAGACCTCTTCTGGGGAAGGTACATGTGCTCAGCCCTGTCAACAGCCAGCACCACAAGGGTTGTGACCACTTATGCTGAGTCTGTCACCTCTGTAGCTGCTTTTGATTTGTGGACACATGTTGTTCCCAGCCCCGCAGTTTATTGTCAAGACCCCTCCCTGCCACTGTAGTGAGACCCCACTCACTTCAGTAGTTCACACCACAGACCTGGGGCACCCAAATCCCTGATCTGATTCCAGCTGCTGGCACCAAATCCCTCACACCCATGACAGTCCCGCCAGTAGCTGGCAGTTAATCCCTGCAGCACTTGCAGCATCCATGCACATGGGATAGAGACTAGAATTCCGCAGAGGGAGAGTTAAAATCTTTAGTAGTAGGACAAGACAGACTGCAGTGATCGGGTGCTGAGATCAGTCAGATATATACTAACCAACATCAACTTGCAAGCAACTGTTTGCTTTCACACCTGTTTTTGTCTGCTACCCAGTCCCGTGCACATTCCCTCAGCAGCTGATATGGTCCCACTGAACCCTCCTACATTCTGCACTGTGAGTTTGCATCCCCAGCCACGAAGTCCTTGTCTGCAGTTTCTTGATAGCCAATCAATTTCTGTGATTGACTGGGTTTGTTTCTGATCATTGTTTTTATTAAGTGGCCAAGTTTTGTGTCTGAGTGTCTCCCTTCTTATCTCAATTTGGCAAGGTGCTTAGCCAGATAGTCTTACTGAAAAATAATAATTTTCATAATCCACATATCCGTACCAATTAGCGTGACTGACAGGTTTGTTCCCATCCTAGCGTCCCTTGCCACATCAGTCAGGTTTGAACCCTGTAGGTTCTTGTTTGTAGCTCTTTTGACCAAATATCCTCAAAGGAGTAGGCTCTCTCCTTCCATGTAGCCTTTTTGTATGGAATAGCTACTAGAGGAACTTGTCCTCATGAAGTGGAAGCTGTAACAGGAGTGTTCAGTTAAGAGAGCTATTGTATGTCTTGGTATCAACTCAAGAGTATTTTCTCTGATGTAAGGGAACACTTACTGCTTGCATGCAGTTACTTTGGCTGTGTCTGCAGGACAGAATTTTCATGTTTACACTTGTTTCTCAGACTTCAGTGGTCTATGAAGTCCCAAGATGTGTAGTAAGTGTAATAAGTAAAAAAGAAATAGGAGTGGATGATTTCACTGAGGTGTTGACAAAGAAAGGGGATGTTTTAAGAATGCAAGTAATTTATTAACATGTTGCAGTTGATTTAGATGGCATGAGTTTTGATGGACTTTCAAGGAAGACTGTACTATGTAGTAATCATTCTTGTGCACTGACACTGGGCAACAGGACAGTAAATGGCAATTAGCATATAAACTGAAGGTGTTCAGGCAGGACATAAATGCATTCTAGGAGCAGAAGGAATTTCTACTGATTACAGAATGAATTCCCATCATGAGAGCTGCAAAAGTAGAAAAGGCATTTTACGTGGCAGGTTGGTGGTGTTTTCATATGATGATGTTAGGTAATAGGAAGAGAATATATCAACGCCTAGTATATCACCGGCATTGTAGGGATTTAAAACTTGTTAAACTTTCAAGGAGAAAAGCATCTGTATTATACCATCAGTGGAAAGTCTGTAGGGTTAGTGTTTGTCATAAAATGTATATAGGCACAAGATGTTAGCTAAGACTCTATAATACATATTTCATACATTGGATTTTTAAATTATACTTACTGTGGAAAGTTGACAAAAAGAATCTCTTTAAAATACCACACTTAAACATTAGGTAGTTCTACTTGAAATATGTGAAGGATTTTTATATCTAAGTAAATACTAAAGTAATCTGTTCAGTTATGGTGTGGAAAATCCATGTAAACTAAAAAAGCTGTTCTTAATTACTGGTATATTACTGGTGTATTCATTAATATAGCCATGGACGTTTTCCTTTTTGCAGCAAAAGAGTGATTTTATTTGGTCTGTTGGGTCTTTTTGGAAAAAATTTGGAAATCTCAAAGTCAAGTGTAAGGTTGGAGTGAAGGTTTGTGAATGTTTGAACTCATCTGTGAAGGGACATTGTAGGAATACTGCTGTTTTTATGAGTAGCACCATTTGAATAGACTGGAATCAGGTGGAGTTAAACATCCTTTCTGTGTGATCCAGAGGTATATAAATACCCATACATTTGTTGTGCATATGTTGAGTACATAAAGTCTTTTGATCCACACAGTTATAATAATGTGAATTTTTTTGTGTTTCTGGGTAGACTGAATCACTCAGTCTTGACTGAATCCCATAGTCTAAAATTTTGTTCAGTGCAATTGTTAATTAAAAAGAAGTAATTCACCTTTCCTTCTTCCCTAGGTATGTATTCTTCTTGGATCCATGCAACATTGATTTAGTGCACCAGAAGATTAAATCTATTGCCTTGTGTGTATCAGCTTGCCCAAGGAAAGAACTGAAAACTCTGGCTGATGTTCAGAAATTTGCAGAAACTAATGGTATGAAAAAAATAGGTTTGTTTTTGTTCATATACCAGATGTTTTCATAGGATCTAAAAAAAGACTCATGCATTAGCTGAACTAAAAAACAAATATGTATTAAGAAATACGAATAGAAATAACATGCTCTTTTTATTAAGCTAAAACGGTATGCTACTGTTCCATCATGTCTTGGGCAGTTTTGAAAGTTTGTTTTTAAAACAGGAGTGCAAAGTGTAACAAGAATTTGAGGGAATGTCTGACTGTAGGATATGTTCTCAGCTCCTAAGGAAATGATCTGACATTGCTGCTTAACGATAGTGCTGTTGAAATGTTCTCATGTTCATGGGGTCAGTGAGAGCCATGCTATGTTTAATAGCACTTGTGGCACAGAGTGTGGCTGTGTGTGTGAAAATGTTCCTGCTTTTATTTAGTCCTACAGTGCAGTTCCTGTTTTGTTTTGTTTTCTTATGCTTTTCTTTAAAAAAGAAGCATAAAGGAAACTAACTGCTTTAACAAATGAGATATTATACCTTGTCTTCCTTAAGAGCAGTACTTTTTCTCAATATTAGTTATAGTTGTAATACTGACATTACTAGCTCAGTTCTGGTTTTAGCAGTCTGGAATAAAATGCATGAGAAGTAACCAATCTTTGGACATGCAAGAGAAAGTAAAGATAAAAACGTAATTTGAGGAAATTGCAGCATTTTTTTGCTGTTCAAGTGGGAACATTTTCCTAATGTGTGGGAACGTCCTAAACTTATCATTTAAAATGATGCAGTACTATTTTTTTGTAAGGTACTTAAATAAAAATGAGTCAGTCTGGATGACCCAGTTCAAAGCAGTGGAACTGATTACTTTTCATAAAAGGAACTGAAATATTTGTTTTTGTACTAACACAGGTTAAGTGAGTACTTCTTATTTGAAAGCAGAGCGAGTTGAAGTGTTCCTGGGACACTGTCAGTGCCCTTGGTCTCCCACTGCACTGTGCCTGCAACATGTGGGTGCCTGCCATCTGAATCAGGAAGCTGAACAACCATGAGGCATCACAGCTTTCATGGAGCTGCACAAACAGCTTCCTTGTGTGATCTGTGCACCATTGTTGACTACAAGTGAAAATAGTCAATATCTGCGGTTGCATTCTTTATTCCTTCTCTGAGCATGCTGTGTTTTTCTTAACTAATGCAGGCCAGTTCTTTGTAAGTATGGAGTGAAGGTCATTTGTGGTGGAGTTTAAGTACCTCTTGAAGTAATGGAATTCAGCCATGTCTTTTTTTTATCACCAACATTGTTTCTATGTTTATAAGTCAAATATCTTATTAATTGTCCCTGAAATATGTTCAGTATAGCTATCTTTTAAAGTATGACAAAAACCAGTCATCCCAAAACATGCTGAGCTACGTCTTGTCCTCATGATTCTTTGCTCTATGTTTTCCTTAGAACTTTAGATCTAAAAACCTAAAGATAATTTTTTTTAAACTAATATGACAGGCAATTTTTTCAGTTTCCAAAAGCTTGGTCAAAAGTATGAAACCTGGTTCTGGAGCAGAAAAAAAAATAACCAATGAGTTCAATTCCTAATTTCATTATATGACATTTGGCTTATCAAAAACAGATATTACACCAAACAGAGCTTTCCTTTGTAGGTGAGGTCTGTGCAGGACTGAAATCACGCTGTTCAGAGCGTTGTCATGCTCATGGTTATATTTCTGCTTAAATGTTCCTCAACCTATGGAATTTCCAAAAAATAGTTTGCAGCAAGTTAATGGCCTAATTATTGATTATCTTAGTTGTTGCATATATATAGTAAAAGTTCAAGTGGATTGAGCCTTTTAGTAGAGTGAATTAGTACAGTACATGGTACAGTGAATTAGTACCAGAACTGTGGTGCTCAGTAATCAGAATAATTTTTCTGAGATCCACTTTGTAACTGTCATAGTGGACTTAAATTAATTAATACTAGGATTATGTTTGGTAGTCTGTTTTAAATGACCGTTGACTCCACTGTAGAAATAATAATAATGAAATCTGAGGACCTCAAACATGACTGCACAGAGCTTAATTGCAATTTCTGTGTTTGTGATGATACATAGTTAGAATACAGAGTTCAGCTGTCAAGTTCTGAAGAAGGAGGGCAAGTTGTTCGGTTTTGTGCTAACTGGTGCTGAATTTCCTCACACTCATAACTTCTAACATTCAACAATAAAACCATCTTAATGTTTTAAATATATAGGTAAGGAATGCAGTCAACTCTTAATTTTGCTCTGTCGAGCCTTTCTGAAAGCTTTAACCCTTCCTCCATCCTGAAAACAGCAATTGTCTGGAGACAGACTGTGTAGGTTTTTGCACGTGCTTTTGTAGAGTTGGCTATTTTCACCTGGCTCATATGCCATCCCCAAAATCACCTTACTTGTCCATGCCCCTTGAAATTCTTTATTAAATTACTGCCTAGGAACCCTTCCACAACCCAAAGAAATCACCTGATGTGCCTCAGCTGCCCATCAAGAGGTGGTGTGGTATGTTCAGATAAATGTGTTTTTCAATCGAATAATCTTTCTCAGGAGCTGTAACATGTAAAACGTAGTAAAACTGACTAGTGATTTTATCAATACCATATATGATTTTCCAGCTAGCTTAGCATTTATAGTATTTTTCCTAAAGACAGACAGGCACTTGATTTTGACAGGCACAGACTCATCACAGCAGGACAGGACTGCCAATCCCAAAGTTTCAGAACAATTATGGCGGAGCTCATATTTATTGTGCACTTTGGCAATTGAGATTATAAATAAGAATTCAGGGCAGGGAAAATGCTTGCTTGAGGCAAGAAGACTGTTTCATGACAAAGCGGCCTTTTAGCTTTCTGAGTCAGCAATGATGGACTTGTTCTTCTGCTGTAATTTGGGAAAAGGAGCTGATTTTGTGAATAACAGAGCACCATCAGGGCAGCAACTTCATTCCCGCCCCTACCTCACTTGCTGTCTCACAGTCAGGTCCTGCATTTGCAGTACCTTCCCACCAAGGAAGAGAAGAAGCCCATCCTCTACAAGCCCAGGCTTGTAGACAAAAAACAAGACAAAAAACAAGAAAAAAACAAGACAAAAAACAAGAAAGCATGTACTTCCAATCTGTTCAGAATAATTGACATCCAGAAAACTGGAACCAACTTGGACCTTTTACAAGAGGAAGAAAAAGGGAAAGAGAAAGCTGGGCACTTGACCACTCAGATCTTTGATATATACAGAGGTTCAAGTTGTACAGGAATATTCTGGAGCAACTCCTGGCAGTGACACAAGAAGGTGCAGTGTTACCTGAGAATTATTGTAATGCTGTTCTCAAACAACTGTTAAGAGTACTTGAGTTTGTAGAGCTATTGATTGGACACAACTGAGGATGTTATATGTTGTGAACTGACTGCTGTTGTTCTCCACAGGATTTTCTCACCTGGCAGAACACCTCATGGCACAGAGTACTTGTGATTCAATGTTTTTGTTGGTCTTGGCCCTGAAAAAATGATGTATTTTGAGTAGTGTGACTGAAAGCTGTTTTTCCCAGAAACCCAATTGATGCTTCAAAACTTAATGTCCGTGAAATATTGCAGTGATGTTTTCAAGGAGTCGCCAAAGCATTTTGAAATATCCTTGAAGACATAATTAATCTATGACTGTGCCAAATGAATAATGAAATGTCATGACTAATGAGAAACCCTAGACAGGTGACCATAATTTCTGTTGTGTTTAATTCAGTGATAACTATAGTGTCTGCTCAATGTGGTAACTACTATCCCTATTTGTTGTGTAATTATCTAGATGCATATTTGGGAACCTAAAATGAAATTTGTTTTGCAGCATGTTGGCAGGCGTCTGTGTTGTAAAAATTCTGTAGCTAGACCAGACTAGTTGTGGTCTGGGTGGACACAGAGCCAGAGGGAAAGCTTCATTAAGTTTGCTACACAGACTGACCTGAAAGAGATCAATAAAGGAAATCAGTCTGGCTATGTCAGAGCAGGTGATATCTCTGAGCTATTAGAAGAAACCACAGGGGAAACAAAAAAGATTTTTCTTTTGTCTGAAGATAATGACATCTTCATGTCTAGTAGTCAAAGTACATCTTTGCTGTTCCCATTGGCACTTGCCTTAGAAATAACTGTTACATGGGTCACTGCCAGCTTCTGACATCTTTTCATCTGCTCTTGTTCTCCCTGCCTTTGTTTTCAGTGAAAGTATGCTGTTTAAAACTTAATCCTCTGCTCATGATTTTCTTGAAGTATGTTGTACTGTGTTAGTTATAGGTATCTTATGCTTACAACAATTCTGCACCCATAAATCTTTGGAAACCTGGGTGTGTTAATGTTGAGTGTCATTGTTTTTATTGACTAGAGGAAAAGTACATTATGAGCCCTTTTGAGGTATAGAGTCATCCACTGCTACTCTACCTTGTTACCAGAAGTGTCCGTCAGGGTTGCCTTGTGTTGGAAATGTATCCTCTAGTTAGAATGAAATTGTTTCCTCAACAGAAAGTGACAGCATGTGGAGTCCTCCAGTAGTACTGTGTTATTGATTACATTAATAAACTGTTTGGAAAGGGGAAGAAACAGTGAGGTTATAAGTCTTATTGTGACTACTGAATTATTTAGAATTCTATGGAAAAAAACCCTTCTATCAATTCCAGTGGAATAAAATTTCAGATAAAAAAGAATGCCCCCAGAATGAAGGTGTGGGAAACCATTGTTATGCGTATAGTGTTTTAATTGAAAATGGCTCTTGGTACTTAGGGAAGAGATTGTGAAACTACCAAGGATTGCAGGAGGATTTGGTTGGAGGCACAGCATTGTCTGAAAGTGTAATGTTTATGAATTGTAAAGAGGGATTGGATTTTGTGTAAACTTGCTCTCTGTTGGCATCATAAAGGCTATGTTCTAGTCCTTTCTTGACAATACTTTTTTAAACCTATACACAAACACACACCTATGTATATTCTCAGCATATATTCACATCCCATATGTATATACATGCTGAGAAGGGAAACAGGGATTATCATAATAAAAGGACCAGTGTTTGCCTCTAAAGGAGAAAACTATCAGGAAGAATAAGGTCGTTAAAAGCAGGAGTAGCTTAGAGAAGGATGAAAAATTATTATTCCTTGATCTCATAACCTGAGTAATGTGAAACTAGAGATCAAAAATGAAATCCATAAGCATCAAAGAGCCAGATTTTTCTCCACAATCATTATAGTTAATTTACAAAACATTGCTATGAGGATATTTTAGATACGAAAAGATAAACTCTTAGAATAGTACTGTTTGGATATTTAGTTAGTACTGAAGAGTATCCCTAAGCTTTAAGTGGTGCAGAGCTAAAGCTACAGTAGGAGAAACACCGCTACTTGACTAGACGGATTCTTAATTTGATTCCAGAGTAGCTGGTTTTCTTTAGCACTGGAAGAAATACAAGTGGAGGAATAGGTAAATTAATATTTAATATTTTAATATTTTCAACTTTCTGTACTGTTTAATAGGAGAAAGTGAAGAATATTGTCTTTTTAAAAAATTACAAATATATATATATATAAATTCTGAGTCCAGGTTATATTTTTACATATTCAGTTACTTATAACATCAAGCTGTAATATCTGTCACAGTAGATATTTGTGGTCTTCAATTCTAGAGAGACTTTTGAAGATCTGACTAGTGGAGTTTTGTGATGGATCTTTCTTGGAACATTCTTGCAGGCATTGGAGAATGTTTACTTTCACTTCAGTCCAATATTTATTTATAAAAGCTGTAATTTCTCCTGCCCTTTGAGGCTCATTGTTTTAAAGAAGCGGTGATATGTCTCTCTGCAACAACTATAAGTATAGATATATGTAAACCTTACTTACCTTCATTTAAAACACACACTGTTCTTCTGGAAGGCATCAGTGGACAGATCTAGAGAATGAATCTTGCTTTTTTCACTGGGAACAGCTCTGTCATATTAATCTGAGAGGTCCTAACTGCGAAGTTGTCTGTCTTATGCCTTTTTGCTCATCACTAATTTGCTAGGGCCCAGAAATCAGATTCAGGTGCAAAGGTTCAGCTCTGTCCTTGATCTTCTGGCTCTGTTCCTGCACGATTTGCAGAAAGCATAGCTGCAGTGTTTAGCTATGTTTGTGCAAACCTCTGGTGCTTCCACTTTATCTGATACTTTAGACCACATTCAAATCTATGGCTAAGAAGTGGAGTTCTTGTTTTCTCAGTCATTTCCAGCTCTGATGCTAATCTGTGCATGACTAAATGCTACCTCATTCCTAAATGAAGCATCAAATATGTCTGGTCTTGGAATGTTTTTGTTGTTTCAAAGTAGATAAATTGGAAATTTATACAGTCCTAAACTTTTGGGCCTAGTGCTTCTGTTCTGAGTAGAATTGCTTCCTATAGTTGTAGATGGGTTATATATAGTTCCTATTGTCAGAGCTAGCAGTCAAAGAATAAAGAAAATCTGGTCAACATCATGTGGTTCATTCCATAGTGATCTGAACCTTTTCCTGTTTGACCAGAGTCCATGAAGAGAGGCTCATGTTATTACTTGCCATAGGCATGCTTTTTCTTGGGTCATGCAACATTGTCCTCTTTACTGAAAGAACTCAGCAAAGGATAGTAACTACCACCTTTGTGGAAGTAGTATTTGGCATCCTACCACTTTCGTGAGTTTTGGCTGTGGAATTCACAGCAGCCAAATACATGAAATACTGTTTTAAGCTCCCACTTTTCTGTGCCAAGTTGCTAGTCCATAATATGCTAAGGTAAAATCCCATTTGTATCAAGTTGTCTCATTGCATGAAGCTTTGAATGGGTACTATGGTTCAGACTAACAGTTTAGAGCTGATAGAGTTTGACAGATAGATTTGTGGCAAGTTCTAGGGTGAGAAATGTAGAAAAGTGTTAAGAATTCTAACTTTGTGGGAGTCTGGCAGCCTTGTCCTTCCTGAACACCAATGAGCTCCAGCTCTGTCAATATCAATATCATCCTCTAGCCTTTATTGCATAGGTTGGTCAAGCATAATCATCTGTGAGTCATATATTCACAATGTTAGTTAAGTTTTAAGTGGTGAACTTAGTCATAAAACACCCAGAACTCGAGAGGAACTGGGACTGGGCTGCAAGTCCAGAGGTGAGGAGTTGTGATTTGAAGTCTTGCTGCTGCTAACGTTTCTAGACATTTCTGTGTCTGTGGGTTTGATTGCTGTGTTAGAGAACTTAAAGAACTAATAGGATGTTATTTGTTAAGGAGACAATGAAGTAAGATAATGAGTTTCTGAACTATCATCTCTGCTTCATCATATGGCCTTTTAGAAGTCAGTTATCAATCACTGTGGAATGTGCTGAGTTGAGGACATCCATGAGGGACCGTGGAGTCCACCTTCTGGTCCTAAACAGGACACCCCAAGAATCATACCATGTACCTGAGAGCATTGTCCAAACACTTCTTGAACTCTGTCAGGCTTGCTGCCGTGACCACTTCCCTGGGGAGCCTGTTCCAGTGCCAGACCACCCTCTGGGTGAACACCCTTTTTGTAATACCTAGCCTAAACCTCCTCTGATGCAACTTCACACCATTCCCTTAGGTCCTGTCACTGTCACCACATAAAAGAGATCAGCACCTGCCATTACTTTTCCCCTCACAAGGAAGTTGCAGATTGTGATGAGGTCTCCCCTCAGTCTCCTCCAGGCTGAACAGACCAAGTGACATCAGCCGCTTCTCACATGGCTTCTCCTCAAGGCCCTTCATCATCTTAGTTGCCCTCCTTTGGATGCTCTGTAAGAACTTGAAGATCTTATATTGTGGCACCCGAAACTGCCCCCAGCACTGGAGGTGAGGCCACCCTAGTGCAGTGCAGAGCAGGACAATCCCCTCGCTTGCCCTCCTGGCGCTGCTGTGCCTGATGCACCCCAGGACATGGGTGATTCTCCTGGCTGCCAGGGCACTGCTGACTCAAATTCAATTTGCCCTCAACAACGACCCCCAGGTCCCTTTCCAGAGCACTGTTCTCCAGGGTCTTATTCCCCAGTCTGTCCATACATCCAGGGTTTCCCTGTCCCAGTTGCAGAATCCAGCACTTGTCTTTGTTAGACCTCATACAGTTGGTGATTGTCCAGCACTCTCATTTGTTGAAGGCTCTCTGCAGGGCCTCTGCCTTTGAGGAAGTAAATAGCTCATCCCAATTTCGTATCACCAACAGACTTATTTTGGACCTTTGAGTCTTGTGTCCAAGTTGTTTATTAAGATATTGAAGAGCACAGGGCCTCAGGTGGAACCTCACCAGTGGCAGTCACCAGGCTGATGTCACCCCATTCTCTGTAACCCTTTGTGCCTGACCCATGAGCCAGCTGCTCACCCATCACGTGATGTGTTTATCCAGCTGAGCACTGGACATTTTCTCCAGAAGGATCCTGTAAGAGACAGTATTGAAAGCTTTATGAAATCCAGAAAGATTACTTCAACTGGCTTCTCTTGATCAACCAGATGGGTTACCCTGTTGTAAAAGGAAGTCAGGTTGTACAAGCAGGACTTTCCTCTCATGAGGATGTGCTGGCTGTGACAAAGACTGTGGTGTCCTTCAAGTGTTTTTCAGAACTTGCAGAATAATCTTCTATATAATTTTACCGGACACTGAAGTGAGACTGACAGGTCTGTATTTTCCAGATTCATCCTTCTTGCCCTTCTTGAACATTGAGATAACTTTAGCCAGCTTCCAGTCAGCTGAGAACTTCCTAGATGCCTAAGACTGTTCAAAAACCATTGAAAGATGCCTCACAATGACATCAGCCAGCTCTTTGAGTATTCTTGATGAATCCTGTCATGAAGTCACATAGAGTTACAGGGATCCTACTGGAGCAGCAGATCCCACAAATTCATGGTCAACTGGAAGTTTATCATTCTCCCAGCCATGGTCCTCCAGCTCTGGGTGCTGGGACCCTCTAAGCTCTTCACCAGTGTGAACGATAGCGGCAAAGAAAGCATTAAACATGGCACATATGTTGTGCTACATATGTGCACAATACGTGCACAGTGTCAGATTCAGAATGAAAGTTCATATAAATTATCAAAACTGTGGTTTGTAGTCTCTCGGGCTGTGTTTGCCACGTGTATGTGGAGCTTCTTGGAGCTCTTTGTAACTTAAAACAAGCATACTCCTGAACTCCTAAGGTGACTGTGCTACTTCTGGTACCAAAGCTATCCCAGCTGTCTCTGCATAGTTCTGTATTTTTCTGCTTAAATGCTTGACTCTGAATATGAGTCCATGTTTCTGGATCTGAAAGTCCTTGTTCCAGTCCTTGTTAATTGGTGTTGATAGATGGGTAGACACTGCTGAGCTCCCAGAGTGGAATCCAAAACCACTAGTATGCTTTTCACTACCATAAATCAGGGAATATAAATGTTAGTGGTGTTCTCTGTGGACTGTTCCTCTTATTGGATGACTTAGGGAATCTTTCTATTTCTCAAGCTGTAAACTCTGATAGTGATGCTGCTTTATGGGGTTTGTTTGTTGGTTTACAACACAGCAGATACAGGAAGGAAAGCTGTACTGAAGCTCTGATCTCTAACAGTATTTTTATCTAACCACCTTGGGTTAGTTTGTACCTTCCTATTTACTGTATTTCTGTGGAAAGCAGGGCAATATGTCTTCTGTGCACTGTGTCTTCTCAGCGTACAAGACCTTCAATAATTTGCCTTTTCAGTTAGAAAGAATCTTTGAAGTAAAAGTCCTGGCTTTCTACATCATCTTCGTAATAATTTGTGCTAAATATAGCTATTTTCTATGAATGCTAGAGGTAATGGCTGTTCAGCTCTTTACCAAGACAAACCTAGGCAAAACAGAAAGGAGACTCAGAAGAGACGTTCCTACAGCTAGGTTAATGTTGGAAGTTTGTCTTTTGAGATGTTTTGCTCCAGTTATGGCTCTAATCTATTTTAACGGCTGGTGCAATTCTATTAGTTGAAAAGAAGCCATGGAACAGAAACTGTGCTGTGTCTCCATGATACCACTTTGTGTGCGAAACTACCAAATACAGAATTGTGGAACCAGCATGTGCACACACTGGTCAGGTGCACTACTGTGTGCTCACCAATAGCCAAAAAACTGATGCTCTGCATAGTTTAGAAGTATTTTTTTGAGGTTACAGCATGTTGGGATATGAAGTCCAATCCTTTTAGGACAATTTAATGTCATTTGCCTAATGGTTTCTCTAGAAGAAATATGTACATTGCTGTAGGAAGCAAAGGATGTATTATTTTAATGACCTTTTAGTTTGTTCTCTATGTGCTGCTCATACTGGTCTTAAAATATTTATGAGTGATAATAATTTAAGAATAAAAGTAGTGTCTTTGCTAAACTAATTATCTCAGCAAGGTAGATGACTCAAATATTTCCTTAAACTTTTTCAGGCCTTACAAACTTGTAGAGCAGCAAAAAGATTGGCTGTGCTAGACAGTCTCTACTAACCCAGAGTAACTGATCTGGAGCAGAAGGTGTGACAACGCAGTTCATTGTTCTCTCTTTCACCCTAGAAAATAAAAACTTTTATTTATTGATGCGCAGAGACTCTTTTGTTAAGAAATCAGTTTTAAGTTTAATGTAAAGTGCTGTTATTTAAGCACACAGTTGAGTTCTAAAACTCTCCTACACAGTATTAGAGAAGTTGGAAGGTTTTCAAATATAAATAAAGAAATATTTATGGGAGTAGTTAAGAGTTTCTGCCTAATTATGTGGGACAAAAGGACATATAATCTCATGACCATTATTTCAGCTGTGGAGCTGGTAGTTACCTTAAATACAGGGTGGTTAATATCCTTTGACAAGCTCTGTAAAAATATTTTTCTGCTTGGCTGTGACTCTAAAGAAGCGTGCTGTGTGAGGTAGGCAGCTGAAGGGAAAAGATCCAGAGTAACCTCAAGAGCAGTTCCCGGGCAAGAGATGGTGGTGGCAGCCTGAGTTGTCCATTGCTCTAGAGCGTGACAGGAGGGAATACACTGTTGGCGTCCAGAGGGACACGTCAAGGTGTCTCCAGTTTCCTCCACAGCCAGGGGTGTATTGGGTTACTCTACAAGTCCTACTTGAGTGGCTTCTGACCTCTATGCAGATCAGACTCTGGCATTTGATTTTACTTCATTTACATTTGTGATCCAAACAGGTCTTCAGGTGCACATTTGTACAGAATTTCCTTTCCTCTCCATAGCAAATCCTACCCTTTTTCTCTCCCAGCTGAACCACTACAAGTCAAAAGGGAGCATGGGCATCCACAGATCAGCCCTGTCCCTTAGGCTTGTTTAGATATGGGGGCCTTTGCATAAGATACTTAAACTGTAGTTTGCAGTCGCCACTTGGCAAAATGGCCAAGCTGGCCCAGAACATTGTGTATCATGAATCTATATACACTTGTCCACACAAAACACATCCCACTTCTTCCTATAGAACTCCTTGTTCTTGCCATAGAATCATAGAATAGAACTTGAGAGTCATTTAGGCTGGAAAACACCCTTAAGATCATTAAGTCCACCACTTGATCATTTACCTAAACTCCACATCTGCACATCAAGTACCTCCACAGATGGTGGCTCAACTACTTTCCTGGGCAGCCTGTTCCAACGCTTGACAACCCTATTGGTGAGGAATTTACTCTTAATACCCAATCTAAACTTTCCCTAATGAAGCTTGATGCCATCTCCTCTTGTCCTGTCTCTTGGTTTACCTGGGAGAAGAGACCAACCCCCACCTCACTACAGCCTACTTTCAGGCATTTGTAGAGAGTGATGAGGTTACCCCTAATCCTCCTTTTCTCCAGGCTACTGCCAGCTCCCTCAATTGCTCCTCATAAGGCTTGTGTTCCAGATCCTTCACCAGCTCCTTTGCCCTTCTCTGAACATGCTCCAGCACCTCAATGTCTTTCTTGCAGTGAGGGACCCAGGACTGGACACAGGATTTGAGGTGTGGCCTCACCAGTGCCAAGTACAGGCGGACAATCCCTGCCCTGGTCCTGCTGGCCACACTATTTCTGAAACAGGCCAGGACACCACTGGCCTTCTTGGCCACCTGAACACAGCTGGCTCATGTTCAGCTGTCTGTAAACCATCTTTATAACTTATCTTTTGCCCTATATTCAGAGCAAAAAAAATGTAAGTATCTGCAATATTTTTTGTTTTTCTGTTGTTAAGACAACCTTGTAACACTCTCTACTGCTGGCCCCCTGTCAGATGGAGTTACTAGTCAATGCCCATGATCCAGAAGTTCTCATATCTACAAGAACAGTTTAAATTTTTTTCCAGCGGTATAGAGCCTTTTGTCAAAAAAGGACAAAATATTTTAATACTACGTTTTCCACTAAGATCCAAGGAATGTTGTTTTGTCTGATGTCTGTTTATCTCATACTGTTTTTTCCACATAAAGAAGCAGAGACATAAGGATTCATATTAACAGTATAATTGAAAATGTATTTCAGATGTTTCACCTGGTAACTTCTCTTTGTAGGAAATCTATTTTTCTTCAACAGTGTGTTTGGTGGTTTGGACCAGCTTCCAAAAAACTGCTTTGTAGAAATGGTACTTAAGTAGTGTTCCAGAGACTGCATTAGAAAGAGAGCAGCTGAGGTAGCTAAATAGGCTCTCTGCTCTTTCAGTCTGTAAATAGAAGAGGTCTCCTCACAGAGGTAGAAGTGTAGCAATGATAGATAAAATTTCTGCCAATAATATCCTACAAAGGCTACAAATAATCATTCTTTTTCGTGTAATGCAGTTCAAGATAAAGGTGTTTGTCAAAAGTCTTGGTTAATATTGGGTAGTAGTGTATATGCATTATCCAGATCCAGTTTGCAGAACTCTCTTCAACAAAGTATTACTGAAGAGGAATCTTCAAAAATAGAAAAAATAGAATATTTATATTGATGATCAAGATTAGGATAAGTGCTTATTAAGTCCTTAGTGTATTGCATAGGGAAAAAGGACACTAAAAGCTATGTGTTAAGAGCCCTTCGCTTGGAAGTAAGCAATCTATTAGGAAACAAGCTTGGAAGGAAATTGACCTTTGGATAGGCAGCTTATATCATTGGAGACTTCCTTACCTCTGCAATTTCTGACGTACCAGGATTCCAATCTGATTTGGAAGTTGCTGATTTCCTAGAAGAATTGGATCAGATGTTCAGAGTCTTTATTACAGATAAACTGAAAGAAATCTCTCCTTGGTAAGGCACTTCCATTAGGCAAGTGTCAGGTACAAAGGAAAATTTATGTTTGAATTTTGTTATAAGGAATTTGATCTTCATTGTGCTGTGCCAATTTGTTTATGGAGAGAGTTCAGCTTTTTAGAAGCTTTGGATATGAAGTGCAGAGCTTCTCTTATTTTTCAGACAACATTCTAACTTTATCATTTTGAGTTCTTTGTTCCTCTCCCTGGAATCTATAGACCAATTGTATTTTGAATACGCACACATAAAGAAAACCCGCAAACCTAGGAATATTTTCTTTCTATCATGAATGTTGTGTTATGCAATGTTCACGCATTAAAAATTATCAAGAAAAACATGGTGAAGTAGCAGGGGAGAGGAATTCACAGTATTTTATGGTCTTCTTTTACACTGCATTGTGAATTAGTCTTTTCCACTCAAATACCCAAACTTTGGAAAACCCAAAGATGGAGAGTGTCTTTGTATTCCACTGACAACTGTGTTGGTCTTGATTCACCACTACAATGCAGGAGGAACTGAAGCAAAGCTTTGTGGCGATAACCTGAGGAGGTCCAGAATTAGCACCTGTATGAGTTTTAATGTTTGCAAAGAATATGGATGTTTTATTTTTATTTGTTTTCCCCACCAATATTTTTTTTCCCTTTCAACAGGATCCACTCTGTGTAGCTATGAACTACAGCCATCAGAATATACTACAGACCCAAGGGCTGCCAAGTTATGTCCTAAATATCCTGTTCCAGAGAGGTAATATTAACAAGTTGTCTGATTTGGGGTGGAGGGACCAGAGATTTGTTTTTATCATGACGGTTCTTTAGAAAATGCCAACACATGTTCACTCTTACCAGGTAGATGTTTTATTGTGTTCTTGCATATATTTATAAAATACTATTTTTTAAAAAGTAGTGAAATGACTCTCAGAGGAAAACCCAAATTATCCATGTATGTGTTACTCAGACTATTGAGCTGATAACATCAAATTCTCTTCTGTCTCCTGTGACTGACACTGTTCTGAGTATCAGCTGTTTTACTGCCTTTCACAGTATCTCTAGCCAGCTGCCTGTCAGCAATGCAGATCTGAGACAATCATGGGACATTTTTAATCTTTGGGAGGAAAAGTTATATAGGGATGCACAGCTCTCTGCAGCGTTCACTGCTTGTACCTTACGTCAGCCAGTCAGATAGATGCACATTGCTTCATTTTTTACTCTTTCAGTCTCCAAGTGACTAATACAAGTATAGTCAAGTACCAAATAGAGGGCTGTATTTTATTAACAGATCATTTTGCGGTTTATTGTTTTAAATAGTATATTAGACTGATGTTTGTGAAGTAGGATTGCAAAGTTCATAGCTTCATAAACTCTTCTAGCTGTTCTGGCTGGACTTCTGGAGATGAGCATTGCTTAGAAAAGAAGTAATCTGTTAACTGTTGTGCACAGCCTTCTGTCAGTAATTCCACTAACTGAAGAAGGACCATGTTGTGTTTTCTCAAAATTTAGCTTCTGAAATGTACTCAGTAGTGGGTTGTAACTGCAATGTCTTTTCTTACACATAGTTTTCTATGTTATGTTTTTAGTAAATGTTATATTTGTGTCAGTCCTACAAACTCTGATTTTAAGTCTTTCTTATTTACATGGTAGCCTCTTCACTGAGTATTTTTTAATATTGTGGTGACAATTAGTGGCAGCTGGAATAGTAACTTGGTTTTACTTTTCCCCATATAGATTAATATTCCATGCAACTAGCTAGTTGTTATAGCAGTAATACAAAAATAAATGAAAACTTCAGTGCCAGCTTGCTTACTTCTGAAAAGGCTTGTTAGTCTTAATTTTTGCCAGAATTATATTGACTTCTCATTGTGTGTTCCTATGTCATTCAGTCTCAATGAATATTGCTTAATAAGAAAATAGAAAGATAGAGCAATATGTCAGAGCTCTAATGATGCTATGTAAATTCCTCATAAAAACTACCTTGAGAGTTATTTTTAAAAGGCTGTTGTATATGTGGAGTATTTCCTCTTTTTTATATGGTATTACTAAAATGTACAATATGTTAAAGTATTTTGAGATTGAATAGTCTGAACTTAATGCCCTAAGGGAGAAAAGGCCAGCTCTGTATGTGTAGACCACTGTTTTTTTAGTTTTTTATTGTTAAATTATTTGAGTAAGTGTAATTTGAAGGAGAAATGGAATCCTGTTCAGACAATTAAATGAAAACTCAACATCTTGTAGACTGTGGCATTCAGGAAGAGCTTAACAGTC
Organism: Lichenostomus cassidix; assembly: GCF_008360975.1. Classification (NCBI taxonomy): domain Eukaryota; kingdom Metazoa; phylum Chordata; class Aves; order Passeriformes; family Meliphagidae; genus Lichenostomus; species Lichenostomus cassidix. The sequence goes on from NC_139511.1 coordinate 31,852,660, forward strand.
AGATTTGATCTGTGTTTGATTTGGATGGTTTAACCCCATCCAGCAGCCCAGCCCCCTGCAGCCACTTGCTCATTCCACCAGCAGTAGGACTGGGGAGAGGACTAGAAGGGTAAAAGGCAGAAAGGTTTTCTATAAAGATGTTTTAATAGGGGAAGGAAAAGTGGCACATACAAGCAAATAAAAACAACAAATTAATTTTTCGCTTCCCATGGGCAGGCAGAGGTGTTTAGCCATCTCCAGGAGAGCAGGGGCCCATCACACGCAACAGTTATTTGGAAAGACAAACCACATCTCTCCAAACATGCCTTCCTTTCTCTTCTTTTGCCCATTTTATGTCCTGAGCACTGTGTCATATTGTCTGGAATATCCCTTTGGTCTGTTTGGGTCACCTGTCCTGTGTCTCTTCCCTACCTCCCATGTACCTTCAGTTTCCTCACCATCTTGGCAGAGGAAAAAAAACAGAAAAGGCCTTGGCTCTGTGTAAGCCCAGTCCAGCAATAACAAAAACATCTCTATATTATCAACCCTATGTTCAGCAAATCCAAAACTCAGCCCCATACCTGCCACTGTATGGAAGAAAATTATCTTTATCCCAGCTGGAAGTAGTGCAACTTGTCAAGGGTTGTGAAACCTTCGATTCCCTTAGTTCCATGGAATGGAGGGAGCATATGGTATGAAGACTGTCCCTTGATATTTTCTGTTTGATGACCAGGCTTCTTCACAGCCTTCAGCTGAGGCTGTCAATGGACTCTTGCATTCCATCTTCAAGGCATTGTGTCCAACTGTACAGTCTAGCAGTGCAGTCAGCAGTGTGTGTTTTTTCCATATCCAGCCTGTATCAGCTTCAGTAGACATGACTTCACTGTTTTGAGGACCCTGGAGGAAAACCTGTCCAGTCCCTGTGGACTATAAACCAGCTGTGCTGAGCTGTGCCACAGGACTGCCCTGTAGAGGTTATAAAGAGCAGGTAGCAGTGCCATTCCAGCCAGACAACCCCTCTCCTCGCACAGGTTGCTGTATTTGTGTAGGGGTAGTAGTGAGAGGAGAAAACTCTTTACAATGTAATGCTTAGGTAATCAGATGGATCTCCTAATTAATTTGAATATTGCTTTAAAAATACAGCTTCTGAGACCATTATCTGCTGGCTTGAACTTTATTCATTCCCGTTTATGACAGAGCATCATGTTGCTATTTTTAGAAATTTGTAATTCCTTTTCAGTAGGTACTACACCAAGATGTAATCAAGAGGTCATATAAAATAGCACAGGTCATGGAGAACAGATCAATTATTGTATTTTTTATTTAGACACTTTACCTCATCTAATCATTCAGTCAGAACCTCTGAAGCAGAAGCAGATCTCAAAAATGGATTCTCAGGAGTCCCACTTACTCAAGAAAGTGGGACCACTTGTAGGAACCACTAACCTATTTTTTTATATTAATTAAAACAAACTTAGCAATTAATTACTGCACATGAAAATAAGTAACTTAAAATAGGTTGTAAAATTGCTTTAGGTTAAGGCATTTTAGATGAGTAATAGAAACTCTGATGCAAATGGCATGTTTCCCTCTGTTGGGATGTATTTTGGAAGAATAGTTTCCTTTTCAAAGTGGATATTTTTGTATTTAGATGCAGGAATGACGTTCTTTTCCCTACTCCCACCTCAAAATTTGGGCTTTGTTACTTTTGTGACAGCTTACAAAAGCTCTTGGCTTTCTGCAAAGTTGTAGCAGTTAACAATTAAATAAACCTCTCAAATTCCAGTCTTTTCCAGTAATAAAGCATATAATGAGCAGCAGCATTCCAAAATAGGTTGTCTTGTAAGAGGCTAAGAGGGTACATGGGCCACCTTTTAAATAGGGCAGCCATCATTGTGGGTTTAATTTGTTTTTTAACAACTGTGACTAATGCACAATTACTTTGCTGTGCTTAACTGCTGTATTCATTACCACCCAAAAGTAGACCATCAATACGAGCATCTCCAAATGCATTTACCTACTCAGCACAGTAGGTAAAAGCCTAGAACCATAAAATTTGAAATCATCAGTGACTTAAAATGAAAACCTAGGAGCTGCTAATTACCTAGGTATGGCAGGTGATCATAATTTCTCCCAATTTCTTTACAGAATAATTACACATTAATGGTTTTCAGCATGTCATCCTTTTTCACCAGAAAAACAATGGATAGGCACATCTTTCCTAAGGCAGCTGGTTTACCTACTACATGTTTAAAATGATTGCTAGAATTTTGGAAAGACATGGCCTTAAAAATAGTTATTGAGGACAGAAAATTGTTGATTTATAGGTCACTGCTGAAATGGGGAAACTGCAGAAGATTATGTTCATTGCTGCTACAGTCCACTGAAATCTTTCAAGTAAGGAAGATTGAGCAGGGTGAAACAATACAAAAGACCTTTTTTTCATTGGATCCAATTACAGGAAGGAACATATAATTCATGTCTGAAATGTAATAAGGAATTGATCAAATTATGTAGTAGGCTGCTTTGAGATCTGACATAGTTTATGAGTAAGACAGACAGCTACTAAATGGGAGACATTTAGAAAACAAAATTGCCCACCTTTAAAGGAAAGTTTTTGCTCTCTTGATTCTTTCTCTGACAGACTTGATAGCAGGTTTTCCTGAGTATTCTGCAAAGTTTAGTGCATAGTATCAATAGCTTTTTGTGAGGGTGCTTCCAAAACAGTTCAAAGCAATATAGGCATCCTGGTATGTTTTGCATCATTTTAACAAAGTTAATGAAAATAAACACTGTGATTGTAATATTTAATACTAGAATAAGCTTTAGGGAAAAGCTAGGAATAAATACATTGGTTTTGCTTGGCGGCAGTTGTGAATGCTGGTGTCCTTTGGCACAAAATGTATACTCTCAAGGAGAGTATTGTTATTCTGCAATTCCATTTGCTGCAAATATGGGCCAGTATTCCATTTTAACATGAGTGAAAGGCATTGTTTCAGCTGCTGTTTCTCTACCTGACACTTGCAAGACAGACATTTAAGGGGAAATAGGAACATATACTTTCTGAGCCTTGTCATTTAAGGGTGGGAGGGGTAATAATTTCCCATTGGAATGTACACTCCAGCCTCACCAGGGTTATTTGTAAGAACTGCATCATTTTCCATTATGATCATCCACATTTCAGCAGCACTTGTGCATTCAACACATGGTTTCTGGTTATGATGTTATAAGGGTGGAATGATTGCATCTATTCACCTTTCATTTGTGTGTTGATGTGGCATTTATATTAAGTAGGAGTAATTTTTTTTTCTGATTTTTTTTTTCTTGTGTCACCAGTGCACCTATTCCATTCTTCCATCGCTGTGCTCCTGTGAACATTTCCTGCTATGCCAAGTTTGCAGAGGCCCTGATCACCTTTGTCAGTGACAGTAGTGTCTTACACAGGCTGATTAGTGGAGTTATGACCAGCAAAGAGATTATAATGGGACTTTGCTTGTTATCACTAGGTAATTGTTTTTCTCATTATTAGCTCTTTCTTAGTGTACTGCATTAGGAGATTGTTAACACCCTCAAACCACAATATGAGCAAAAACATGTATAATAGCAACAATCCCTTAGAAAATTATTCAGGGTGCTTTTAAAAAATTTTATTTGAGAGCTGGGTAACTTATTCAGAAATAACATACATATGCATTCCTGTTTTTATTTCTCTCCCACTGATTGCAAGATGGAAGATACACGGCTGTTAATTAGCTAACATTGGTTTTGATATAGTTAAGAGAGCATCCCCTTTTTCCTGATTTTTATTTTAGTATTCCTCTTTCCCATTTGTAATAGTCAACTTCTACAAACCCCAGTCCAAGTAAGCCCTTTCCAAATAAAAAGGACAGGGTGAGAAATGGACAATGGCCCACTTCTGTTGGATGTAGGGCATTTCATTTGTATCATTTAACATAAGTGCACAAAGATATGAGAACTTTTAGGGTGAAAACAAGAAAATTAGGTGCCCATTTGTTGTATTGTATGTTACCTCCTTCTTCCCCTTCTTCCAAAATTAAAAACTTCAGGTCCTTGAAAATTTCAGCCTTGTCTGGAGAGCTGGAAATTCCCAACAGTACAAAGGTGCTGAATTGTTTCTATGGCTGCAAGATGCCTCTAGCCTTTAGAGTGAATCTTTGCACTCGATGGAAGAGGTGTTCTAACAAAGTACTCTTGTTGAAGGTGGAATGTTGCACACCCACATAAACTGCTTTCCTAGTGAGTCTGTTTTACTCATACAAAGTATAAAATATGAAATCCTAAAATGGGACAACCAAGATATTAGGTGTGCATATGAGCAGTGTATCATTTAGAAAGAAACACTGCAAAGCTGTATTAGATATAGGGGTCCTTTGTTTCCAGTCTGCTTGTGTCGTTAAAAAAAAGAAGTGGGGAAGGGAAGGAAAGGAAAAAGAAAAGAGGATGCTAGATACCACTAATCCCCCTGCACACACAGAAAAAAGACCACTTTCAACTGTATCTGGAAAGCTGTTTATTTTTACATCTTGACAGCTTCAGTATTAGGTAATAATGGTAGAAAACTGTTCAGCATCTGAAAGCTAGTGGCTGACTCGCTGTGCTACTCTTCAGTTTGAGTCAGATGTTAGTGTCGAATTTACATACAGTTAATTTAATAGCTTTTATAATTTCATAGTTAAACAGAAATTATTTCTTTTAAAACAGTGTGTTAGACTGTGATTCAGAAAGCCAGGTTGTCATGGCTTTCAAGTAACTGCTGAACAAAAATATGTATATGTTAAAATATTAGTATGTATTTGCACACACCACTCACTTCACCTTAGTTGGCTGTGTAGTTTTTTACTTGTGACTGGCATGACATTTTGGAATACACAGGTATCATATTGACTGCACTTGTCTGACATATCTTTTTGAGTGCAGACTCTGCTGTGGTCCTGAGGAGGTGTGCTTATGTTAGCAGATCCAAAATGTTGTTGTGTCCTGCTGTCTGTTTGGTCATTGTCTAAGTACATCTCTGCCTGTATGCACACATTATGTCCTGTATTTAATGTATTGTGTAAATGTATTTATGCTCTCTTTGTTTTGATCAACATTATCAAATCAGAACCTGTAGAGGTGCCTAATTTTCTTTACTGTCTATTCAGTGAGTTCATAAGCCTTGAAAATGAAATCTGTCTGTGAAAATTCTGTTGAAAGGCAGTTATCTTAGTGCACTGGGAAAATTAGGAAGACTATTTCTACTTGAAGTAACTAGTCTGCTTATTTTATTTGTCTTCTTTTACAGTGTTGTCCATGATTTTGATGGTTATAATAAGGTACATTTCAAGAGTACTTGTCTGGATTTTAACAATTCTTGTCATTTTGGGATCACTTGGTAAGTCATGTTTGTCTCCCAGTTTGAGTGCCCAATTCTAATCCTTATGCTGCATGTTCTCAGCCCAGCTACATCCCACACTGATCTTGGATCATGCATGTACCTTCAGCCTTTTTTTTTTGACTCCCTTTACAGATACGTATCAAAAATGTCACCTTAGTAATTGCAGACCTCTCCCAGAGGTAACATTGCTCCTTGGATATTTGCACACTCTGCTTGGCAGGCAAGTTTCATGTCAGCCTAGCTCACTCGAGCTAGGTATCAGTGCAGGAGTTTCCCCACAGCACTTGTAACCCTAAATGCTGCCTATTTCTTAATCTGCCTTCCAAATGGGGTCAGCAAGGCAGCTAAGTGCGAGTGTGTCTGATGACACACCCATGCCATGGGTGGTGCACAAAGAAATCAAAGGGCAGCTATTGTTTATGCAGCTGGATATGTTAGCAACCCTGACATGTTCATCAACCCCTTCAGTTCTTTGAGTAGCTTTTTAAGATCTGTTCTTGAAGAGAGGACGTAAAGGTGCTTGTATAGCAACTCTAATAAAATCTTTGTATTTCCATATGACTCAGGAAGGCCTTCATGACCAAAGTCATGTATGAAATACAACCAGCCATGCTATCTTGGAAATAACCAAAGTTTGTCTCTTCCTAAATTATGTAGCTTGTGTGAAAATAACCTTATTTTATCATACTAGCTTTTAAATTTGTAAAACTAAAATTTTCTTCACTTGTTACTGCGAAGCTAAGCCAAAATGTGTGGGCAGATGACTGTAGGGAAGGCACAAAAATAGAATAATTTTATTAAGAAGCACTAGCGATTTAATTCTTGCAATTCATGACTACAATGTATGGAAAAAATCAGCAGACCATCTATACTTTTTCAGGATCACTTTGGTTTTCCACTTAATGGTCTCACAATCTCTGACCAAGGAAAAGGAAAAAATAGATTTTTTTCTCATTTAAATTCTCTGTAGAAGCTGAGCAACCATGTTGAGTGAAACAGTTAAATGACTTTGCTGGCATCTATTACTGTGTTCTAAACCGTTTCATCCATTACACAGCCTGAATAAAAATATGTCATTTGTGACACATGCTGCTTATTCTGTCGTGACTGTTTGTTTAGGAGATGTCAAAAGAGTGTTTTTCATTTTAGACCTGAACAGAGTATCATCAGCAAAAACATGTGATCATAGAATCACAGAACTGTGATTGGGTGAAGTTGGAAGGCACCACAGAGGCTCATCTGGTTGAACCTCCCTACCAAGCTTACGCATTTGATTCAGAAATAACCAGCAGAATAGAGAAAGACACTCAAAAGAGAAAAGAAATGTATCAGAGAGTTGAGGTTTTCCCTACCTGAGGGGCTGGAGATCTGTGTTTAAGAAAAGTTCTGCGTTGGAAAGACAGCTGGAATAGGAGAATGATACTCTGGCCGTAAGGCTAGGATTTTATAACAGGGATGAGCAGCTAGTACCTCATATTGTATTTGCATCCTGTGCCTTTTACTAGTGTTTTTTCCCAGTGTCCAAGACACTGTCTGAAGCAAGTTTAGGTACATATGGTTAAGGACCTGTTTCCCGCATCAGGTTGATCTTTCTTGTTTCAATTAGTGTTCCCAGGTGCTGTAGACTCCTTGTTTTGTCATTTTTGTTATTTCACATCCTAAACCAAAGGTCCATCTCTGTTCCGACTCCTAAATTATTACTCCCTGCATTATTATACACACTTATACATCCATACATACAGCCTACCACAGAACTATTTATTCTTCCTTTTGTTCCTCTATTATGTGTCTAGTGGGAGCTAATGCTCTTCATTGTTAGGGCTCCCCATGAAGTAGTCCTTTCATGCAGTTTACCCTAAAACACAGACAAGGTTCTGCAGGTCTCTTAAGTGGTCATAGTGCGGTGAGACTGTGAAAAGAGTATGTGCACTTGAGAAGAGGGCAAGAGAGGAGAACTGAGCACTTCTCCCTCCTCTCAAGTTCTTGTTGGGTTGAGCATCAGTGCTCTTGAGTATTCAGTACCAGACTAGACTTAAAAGGAAGGAACTGTTTCATTTCTCTGGGGCTAGGTAGTATGACTGTGTCACACAGAAGATGTATCATTCATTTATCATTTTTGTTTTCTCACTAAAACATAGGTGGTACAGGAGTCCTGTGGTGGCTCTATGCTAAAAAACGATTATCTGCCAGTGCTCCTGAGACTCAAATAGCCAAAGACAATCTTCAGGCTCTCTTGATCTATGCCATTGCAGCTACAGTCTTCACGGTATGCTTTGCTAATGACTGTATAATTTTCTTGTTCTTGTCTTCCTGTTGGTCTCTATTTTTTTGTTCAGGTGAAAGCGTTGTATTGCACACATTTTTGAACAGTTTATTTCTGCCACAATTTCTGTTGAAGTAATTTTCTTTCATTATGTTATTTTATTTTTTTAACTTTCAGGAACTGTTCTCTAATACCTGATTATGAGTCAGGGGAGACTTTCTAGGAACTGTTCTCTAATATCTGATTTTGAGTCAGGAGAGACTTTCTAAGCCTGCAGCTACTTTCATCTACTGTAAAATGTCCACAGGGACTTCCAAGAATAGGTACGATACTGGACTGCCAATCCAAAGAGATTTTTCTTGGGCTCTCAGTTCAGACATATTTAGTCATTTCAGTATATTTAAAAGTCCTTAGCCTGCTTCTGAAAGAAGTTGTTCTTAAATTGTTGTGAACTGAAATACTAACACTGATTATTGAACCAATTTATCGTCTTTGGGCCTTGCTGTTCATTTTAGAGTCACTGAATTTACTACCAAAAACTGACAATGTGTGACTAACTTCACAGGAATTGTAGATTCCCTCTTTTGTTCTACTTGTTGTTTCACATCCTAATCCAAAAGTTCCTCTCTGTTACCTCTCCCAGATTCTTATTCTCTACATTATTATACACATATATACATACATCCTATAAGACCACCACACCATGGTCAGATACAAGTTTTAAATTACCTTTCTGCTAAAACTTGCTGATTTCACTGTTTTGTAAAACATAATTGAGGATAGAACCTGGTCTAATCTCATCAGTTTGAGGCTGATGATGATTTCAAATGCATAATTATGAGATTGGAATTCCCCAAAAGTATAATTTGGAACATAATTTATCACCAGAAGAAGCTGATAGAGGTTTTACATTTTGATCTTGTGATCTTATAGAGCCAGTATGTGTTAATTTAGTGTGTTTGAATATCCTAGCTGTGCAAAATAGCTTGATTTTGTTTCAGTACTCCAAAATATGATTTGGAAATTCTTTCTTTAGGTTATCTTGTTCTTGATCATGTTAATTATGCGCAAAAGAGTAGCTCTCACCATTGCCTTGTTCCATGTGGCCGGCAAGGTCTTCATTCACCTGCCGCTGTTAGTCTTCCAGCCATTTTGGACATTCTTTGTGCTTATCCTCTTCTGGACGTACTGGATCATAGTCCTGCTTTTTCTTGGTACTACAGGTAAGCAGCTGTCACTTATTTTAAATAAATTTCACTTCATTTTTGTATTACTTCACGCGGAGTTGACTAAAAAGTATGTGGGAACCTCTAGGAAAAAAAGCCCACTTGTGCTTCTGTTCCTGTCTGCCTCACTGACTTCAGAACACTTGTTACAAGAAAGTTATTGTGCATTTGAGTCTGCATTCCCAGGATGATACTTTGTGTATGAGACTAGCGTTTTGATTTGATGGAAGTTGGCTTTTTGCAAACCACGAGACTCTATTACTAAAACTACTATAGGAATTTTTCAAATAATTCCCTCTAATTTTACACACACAAGTTAAAGACAGCATAATCATGGTGCTAGTATCATCAAATATTGTGTTGTAGACAGTACTCACACAGATGAGTACATAGTAAGGGAAGGGCCATTGCACACAATTACTGTCTCCCACTGTGTAAATATTGTGGAATTAATTTTCAGTTGTTTGTAACTTAGCTTTCTAGTATTATTCCAGAATTATTAAGGAGGTTTTTCTGCTGTTTGTAGACTATTCTGAGAGCAGCCAATGTACTCTTAATTCCTGCCTGTTCTTTAGTACATAGAAGGTGAAAGCTTTGTTTGTTTGTATTCAGGGTCTGACAAAAGCTTCTACAATTAATCAATCCTATAGGTCCAAATTTTAGTTACTTCAGCAAAGAACAGCAGATGCTTTTTAAAAAGGGAGATGTCTGTTATTTTCCAATACATTGTAGGCAACAGAGACTGTCATTAATTATTAAATATCTTAAAATTTTGGAATGTGCTGTTTACTACTGATCGAAAAGTAGCAGTGTTTCAAGTCACAAAGCTATTTCACAGTAATACAAGACAAGTATTTTTCATATCCTGAGTTCTTAGCAAGGGTTGGAGGCAATAGAATTAATGTGTTCTTGTTCTCAGTACTGTTGAAATTTTTAGTTGTTAATGCATGCTGTGCTATTTGCAGAAAATGGTCGCTGCTGAAAGTCTCAGCCCCATGCTTCACTTTCTGAGTCAGACCACTGCACAGGCACTAAATTTGTAGCAGAACGTAGTGAGATATTATAGTTAACTGACAGAACCCTTCAACTGGCCTTGATTCTGCAAAAACTAATTTATCTTTTTAGGTTACATGCACTCAGTATTATCACTGTTACTAGTTAAACAAAACATTTATGCAAATAAGGCCAAGTCCTTGTTTACTGAAACCAGAATTATTTCAATAGTTAATTTATTCACAAGAAAACCTTAAGTTTATGTGTAAGTATAAAAACGTAACTAAGAATGTGGATAATGTGCTGTCAGTGCAAAGTCAAAACAATGGTTTTCAAGGTAAGCACGTATTACACACAAAGTTACTCACAGTGTTTTTCTGAATCTCATCAGCTGTTCATGTAACTGTTGTATAAAGTGAAACATCTCACGGTGGGTTAACACATTGAAATAACACATTGCCTTTCCTAGGAGTGTTCTGACATGCTGTCAGTCTGTGTACGTGATATTGCCATTCACATTAGACAGAGTCAATGAATTTCTGAATATATGAAATCATATATTAATCATATATTTAGAATTTTTAAGGCTGTTCCGTATGTCCTGTAATAACCTCAGAGATACAAACATTGTTGAAATACTTGCACAAAAGCTTACCATAAGGAAAACAATAGTGATTGTTATATTGACATCTAGATGTAAGGAATTGATATTGATTCTTGCAGATTCAAGTTAAGAATGACTGAAGTAGGCTTCTGTTATGTTTAACTATATGAATATTTGCTATGAGATGGTGGGTAGCTGTGGAAATTCTTTTTAGTAATTTTTTTGTTTTGTTTTTCAAATACCATTATACTAATTGTCTCAAAAGAACAATTAGAACAATGTTCCTAAACGTGACATTTAAAACTATGAGTAGAAGCTAGAGGAGTTCTGCTGTAACTGGTTATGAACTGCTAATACCATATGCTTCCTTCTTTATGAGCTGATGTAAGCACCATTTTCTTTTTTACCCTCATTTATTTCTAGGTAGTCCTGTTCCAAATGAAGAAGGATTTGTTGAATTTCGGATGGCAGGTCCTTTGAAATACATGTGGTGGTACCATGTAGTAGGACTTATCTGGATCAGTGAGTTTATCCTAGCCTGTCAGCAGATGACAGTAGCAGGGGCTGTTGTGACATATTATTTTACAAGGTAAGAACAACTCAGATAGCTCTATCATGAGTAACACGGACATTGACTTAGCAGAAATACTGAGGGACAGAGGTTTTGGGGGAGTTTTTGCATCCGTTGTGGAAGCTGGGGAACAGTTAAATTGTCTTGACTCGTTTTAAATCATGTGAAGTCCTGAAATATCTGTTTTGCCAATTATAGATGGTGTTCCTGATATTTAAGACTTGAAGTCTTATTTGCCTTGTAACATCTGCACATTCTACAGACATGGATGGTTGTTTACAAAGTAGGATGCGCATTGAAGGTCATCTGTTCTGCTAATAATAATTGCTGATAACATCTGTAGAGATTAAAAAATACTGAAAGCAGTTGATCATTATTTTAATTGCAAAACAATGCCCTTTAAATTATTTATGGGGCTTCACAAATCTTCATTAATCTTAATTTCACAGGATTACTTAAAATCTTATTAGATTCATAATTTCTATACAGATTCTGACAAGATCATGTACAAATAAAAATTTTTGTAAAATTTTAAAGCTCCACATTTCATTGCTATATTTGTGAACTAAATTGTGTATTAGTTTTTTGAATAATAGATGGAGATATTTTTCAAGTGCGTGATTCAGATCACAAATGTTTAATTGGTTTTTCTTTTTAATTGAGGCTGTTGTCTGAACTACTTTTGACTCCTTTTCTGCCCTAGTCTTTAAAACAATACCAAAATCAGGGAATCAATTTACTGTGCTGTCAGAAATTTTGTTATTTTATTAATGATTAAGTCCTCAGTGTACCAATGAAATACATCTATGAAGTTATTACAAGATGTTACAGGAATGTAATCTTGTGAATAATTAGGCTAGATTGAGCACGGAATGAGGAAAGTACAGAGGAAAGAGAATAATTCTGCACTGAAATATATTGCTTAGCGACGTGTAAGCTTCATCTGTAAGTTTATGTATTTCCTATCACCTGAGGGTGAATGATTTTTATTTTTTCCATACCCTATAATTCCATAATAGAAATTTTAAGTTAGTAAATACTCATTTCTCTCTACTGTTATCTTCTTTTTGCATTTTAAGGTACAATCATAATTTGAAAAGTGACTTGTAAAAATGGGAAAGGCATTAATTTGCATTTACCTATTATTGTGCGTATGAGCAGCTTCCCAAATCAAATGAGATAAGGTTATCCATGGAGAAATGTTTTATATGTGTTCAATGCTCATTAACTTTAGCCAGATGGATTCCTTTCAATTCAGGCAAAAACAGGCCTCCAAGTGTTCTGCATTACAGACTTTGCCCGAAAAATGAGGAAGCGTTTAGGTTGCCTGGGCATAAGACTCAACCCATTTATGTGATTGTGCCCAACAAGGACTAAAATTTGTCTTTCCCTAAAAGTTAATGGAAAGAAACAGGACAAGCCTGTTTTAATCATTAACATCTCAGGGTTACATTATGCAGGTATTAATTTCATGGAATGAACAATCTACTTTTATTATCTTTTCTGAAAGAAATTCGCATCTCTCACAAGCTGAGGAGACCCTTTATTTTTTGAATGTTAGCACATGTTTCTTAGTATGCTTATTATCATGCTCTTATTTGTAATAAAGAAGAGCCATTCTTTAAATATTTAATAGTCCTGTTCTTTGAGAGAGAAGTAGAAGTGGCTTCCTTGGTAGGAAAGAAAAATGTCTTCAAATTGTGAAAGTGAGTATTTGTTTGATAAATTAAAAATATTCTATCTACATTGCATTAAATAACTTGTTCTAAGGCTCAACATTAAGTACCTTGAGGACATAATAGCTAAATCAGAAATGCAAAAAATCTGAGAAAAGACTTTACCTGATCAATTAGTAATATTCTCTCCAAAGTCTACACAAAGATCTCCAGCAGAACAAGAGAGAAGGAGAAGGCAAGTTTATCAGTAGTCCAACTGAAAAAGTATTAGCATTGTTTCTTACTTTTTTTGGAAGGTTTTGAATTGCACACAATCAGATGTAACTTTATGGGAACTGCCATTTGTTGTAGTGGTAATGCAGCCAACTGCTAGTAAGACTACCTGTCACCAATGAGTGTTTTCAGTTGCTCAGAGAATCACTGGCAAAGGTACTGGCAAAAGCAGGTTAATATTAAAGTGAAAGTGTGACAGAGTTTACAGACAAGATTCGCTCTGCTACTTAGTAGATGGTTAAAGCACACAGAGGAAAAGTAGGACTAAAATCTAGAATCAATCAATCTGAAATTAAACCTAAAATTATTTATTTGGAAGCTAGGGATAGAAAAAAGTTAAGGATGAGAAAGGGTGAGGATAAAAAGGAATGAGGGAGACCATCCCATTGAGTCACAAGGTTCAGAGTGGACCCTCTTGCCACTCTTAGCCTCAGACTTGATGACGAGTTTAGGCCTAAAGATTTTAACAGCACTTAGACTTAACATCACTTAATCAATAGCCTAATTTTACCAATTTAATGAAAGAGTCTATAGAATTTGCTATAAGCACAACAGTAACTCAGTTATAGACCTGATTTACTTACCAATCTAATGTTCATAGTACATTTGCCATATCACATTCACACATGTGTATGTGCAAGGTACAGACCTGTAAAAATTCCTCTCATGTTCGCTGAAGTGCTCATGTAGGATCCTTTGAAACTTTTCAATGGGCAAAGGGTTGAGGGTTGAGCAGTGAGGTGTCAGCGCAGGCTCTGTTGGCAGCATTTGATGTTGGTCTTCTGAGTATCACAAACTTGAGAATTCGCTGGCTCTTGAGAGGCCCCACTCAGAGGCAGGTGCTGGTCACAGCCCACTGTGGTCCAGGAGTTTATGGCATTGCAAGAGCATTGGCTTTAGCCATTGTAATTCTCCATCTTGGCCACAATTCAGGTCTGTAACTTTCTTTGAAAGGTCCATAACAGAAATGTTGTTGCACTTAGGTTGTTTCTTAGGCACAAAAAAAAAGGTTTACAAGGCTGTTAGTTTAAAAACAGGAGACTGTTAGACGGGACAAGCTCCTGGGAGCAGATATGTTTCTGATAAGCTTGAGGAGTTGAGCCCATGTGCTCTTTGCCAGGACTGAGGCCTAACAAGCATTTCTGAGATCACAGTGCAGCCCCAGGTGGGAAGGGAGAAAGGGGATACACCACCACGCTATCTTTATGACATACTGATTCTTTATCCCAGTCCTACTTCTGCAGTAGAGACAAATCTGTTAGTTACACAGATTGTCAGGGTGGAGTGAACAATATATCCTGAAAGCTAGTATGAAAATAATACATTCCTTTTGCACATTGTTTTATTGAGAATTTGTAGCACTTCTAGATGATAGCACATAAATACTGGTCATTCTACTTCTTTTTTTTTTCTGTTTTCAACAGGGAGAAAAGAAATCTGCCATTTACTCCAATTCTGGCATCTGTTAATCGCCTTGTTTGTTACCACCTAGGAACAGTAGCAAAGGGGTCTTTCATTATCACACTAGTGAAGATACCACGAATGATTCTTATGTATATTCACACACAACTTAAAGGAAAAGTAAGAGAAATAGATTCCATTTTCTTACTGAAACTCAAGGCCTAATGCGTTTACCTTTTTGTTTTGTCTGTTTGGGAGGTTGGAAGTCTTGTTTTGGAATAAATCAGATGTAAGGGAGAAGTTCTTCACTATGAGGGTGGTGAGGTGTGGTGTATCAGCGCAAAAAGCACGATCTCTCGACAGTGATAAGGCCAAGAACATTTATTAGAAAAGCATACCGTTTTTATAATATTTTTGCCATCAGGTTAACACAACCCTTTAGATAGCTAATAGAATAAATGATTACAGCATGGGAATATTTGTTTCAGAAAAATATTATTGTTACAGCTTTTGCGAACTCCAGCTGATCTGTTATTTTTTAGAAGCTTTATTACATCTTCTCCCTAGCTTAGAGGAATAAGCTTCCTTCCTTTTACCAAGTGGTCTTTGTTCTCCTTTTACTAACCTCCTTTGTTTTCTTGCCATACAGCTGCCCCTTTTTTGTTTATTAAGTGCTGCAAAGCCATTACAGTGTATATATGCACTAACATTACTTGCATTACATTTTGATCGATAAGCTGTTGCATACAAGAAAAGATACATGGCAAACACAAAGTGATTATCAAAAGTGCTACAAGTTTCATTATTGCTATGGTAACTACATGTTTAACCCAAGGTTTAAAACTGAAACTTCCTAGCTAAGAAAACAAGAGTTTTCTTGTTTTCTTACCCTACAGTGAGGCACTAGAACAGGTTACTTGGAGAACTGTGGCTACCCCATCCCTGGCAGTGTTCTGGGTCACGTTGGATGAAGCTTTGAACAACATGGCCTAGTGAAAGGTGTCCCTGCCTGGGGTGTGGGGGGTCCCTTCCACCCAAACCATAGAATATAGTTCTATGAATATTTAGACTTTACAGGTCCATGGGCCTGATACGGATTGCTTAAATTAGCAGGCTGAATATGTGTTACTGAAACACAAGGGAATATTGTTTTCTTAAAAACTTTATCTATGTTTTCCCACATACTCTACTTTTCTAGGAGAATGCTTGTGCTCGCTGTATGCTTAAAGCCTGCATCTGCTGCCTTTGGTGTCTAGAAAAGTGCCTGACATACTTAAATCAGGTAAGATTTTCAATATTCAAGTTTCATGTAAGAGCTGATATTAGTGTATATATTCTCAGAGTGCAGTCTGATGCCAACACCTAAGGTATCATATTCTGGAACTGAACTTGAATGACAGTACTTCAGTCTTGTCTTCGTTACTGAAATTACCCTGCAAATAACTACATTAGCCTTTGGAATGTAAACAAAAGTTAAAAACCAGCCAATATTCATCTTTGTGAACATGGTGTCTCAAGTTTATAACAATGTGTTTAGTGGTTGGAGACATTCTCCCTTATGTTTACTCAGTCAAACTACATCTGAGTTTCAAAATATTTTTGTGAGGAAAAGAGAATTAAGTTTTGCTAGGTGTAATATTGAAAATTCCCACAGTGTAAAAGCTATAAAAAACATCCAATTCTCTTCATTACCTAAAAAGTGGAAAAAGATTCTCCAAGTGCAACACACTGGCTGGTCCTTATAAAAGACCCCTTATAAAAGTGGGTTTATTGGCCTGTAGTTCCACCTCTTATGTATGTATATAAATATCATGCTAATACCTCCTTCACTATTGTTAATTTTTTATGCTTGTAGAAATGTAGAAAATAAAATCATAAGAAAGCATTTTCAACCCTGCAATGTAATCCTTGAAAACTGTCCTCACTAACCTTGAATGCAATCTAGTTAAGTATCTAGAATTTATCTTGGTTGACTTGTATGACACTCAAGCTCTTTTATATTTCCAGGGTTTTTTTTTAAGCTATTTAATTTCTGTAACTATGCTACTGTTCACCTCCTCCTGCAGAGAAATTGCAAATTCTGTTTAATGAGTTTTTTTTTGAACAAACTTGTTAATGCATAAATTATGAGCAAGGGAGGAGAAGAATAGTAATTCTTTACCTCATATAATCTCCTGTCAGCTGGCTCATATTGCTTGATTCAACAGCTCTCAAGGGAATTTTGCTTCATTAAAATCATATGATGAATGTGAGTTACTCAGGAGGTGTATCTTCCCCCTCACCTTCCCCACCCCCAATCTGAAATACCTGATCATGAATAAATCTTCAATCTCTTTTTCTCAGAATGCGTATACAGCCACAGCTATCAACAGCACCAATTTCTGCACCTCAGCAAAGGATGCCTTTGTTATCCTAGTGGAAAATGCTTTACGAGTGGCTGCCATAAACACAGTTGGGGATTTTATGCTGTTTCTAGGAAAGGTATGTCTGCTGCATACAGTTGTTACAGACCTATGTAGAAGCAATCTTTCTTTAGTAATGTCTTGAACCCTAATACAAAATGCCTTAAAAAGCCTGGTTGTTAGTGTGCACTTTATCACATCTAGCTGCATCATATTTAGGAAGGGACTGTCCAGGATAGGGGACCATAAACAGATGATCCACTTTAATTTAGAAAAAGTGACTAGAGAGGAATAGCTGAAGTTTATTTATGACAACTTTCACATGATTTTTTTAGGGAGTCAAGAGAAAAGTGATTAGAAGTTCTAAGGTGTTGATTTTATGGTTAAAACATAGAATTGTAAGAACAGGAAGCTTTTCTTTTAAATTCTGTGTAATGAGGACTCTTCACGTTTCTGTTGAAAATTTGACACGTTTTTGATCACCCATTATGACAAAATTGGACTGGAAGAGTACAGAAGCCTGCTGTGAGAAACTGCCAACTTAAGCAACTAAGTTAGCTCTACTCTGAGTATTAAAAGGAGATTAGAATAATTTCTGTGGTCAGTCAGATTTTTGGGTCTCTATCTGATGGAGATACACTGTATGGAAATGTAATCCAGTGAATTATTTCTGTCCTTTGAAGTTCCATTCTCTCCTTCTGTGCCATAATTTTCTAAAACAATTAATACCAATTTACTTAAATCACCTGTGCCAAAGCATTTGGACACTGGTTGGACTGATCTGTATTCCTCATTCCATTCTTCTACTTCTGTTAAATCAGAATACAGTGGGCTCAACTTTGAGTTCAATGATTAAGTCAGTAAAATGTGATAAGGGATAAACACATAAGGGAGCTATAGATGGTTCAGAGAACATGAAATTATATAATAAAGTTTTATTGAGGAATCTGAAAAGTGTTAGGAACACCCCCTGAAAAAGTGTCTCAGATTATTAGAAAAAGGTACAGGTGACAGAAATGTTAAAATGAAAAGTGCATATAAAAAGTAGTATCAGCTAAAACAATGCCACCCTGTCAGCATCTCCTTTCCCAGTTCAATGTGTGGTATTTTCATAGAAGCTGACTTATTTTACTGTTACATGTTTAGTTGTAGTTCATAATAACAGATTCAGAAATGTTAAAGTTGTGACCACACCAATTTAGTCCTTTCGTTTTGGCAAAAACCTGACTGGTACCCAGTTAAATATCTGTTAGGGCGTCACACATAGTGTAGCTCTGTGGAGACTGTTACATGAAGTGCCTCACATGAATTCTGATCTACTTTCTCTTGTATGGAGAGGAGGTAGATACTGGACAAGCTTGGAAGTTGTTTCCACAAGCAAAATGAAAAACATACCATCCTCCGAAGTCCTAACTTCTCCTTCCACCCTAAACAAAAAAAACGCAGCTGCATGTTAGTTGATGCATTGCATCAGGTTGTGGCTTTGTATAATTCACAGGATAAGATTTTTTTTTTACAGGAATGTTGTATAACACTAGAACTATGACAGCAGAATAGAAATGTAATTTGCTCTGAAAAGTACTCTTTGTGCTGAAGGATGTGTAACAATTGACTTGCATACGCTGAAAAAAAGAATTAAATCTCTTTTACCCTTAGGGATATGGGGTGTCCAGGAGGTAAAGATCTTGTTACCTAGTGTCTGTAACCTCTAGTTCTAAACCTGGCAGACCAAGAAGCATATTGCCTTAAAAAAAGTAAACCAAACAAAAAATGTCAAAAGGCTTCTGTCATTAGAGTTGCCTACCATTTTCTTCTTCAGGTCCTGATTGTCTGCAGCACAGGTTTGGCTGGCATTATGTTGCTGAATTACCAACGAGATTACACCATCTGGGTGCTGCCACTCATCATTGTCTGCCTCTTTGCATTCCTGGTTGCTCACTGCTTCCTTTCCATTTATGAAATGGTTGTTGATGTCCTTTTCTTATGTTTTGCCATTGATACAAAATACAATGATGGGAGCCCTGGAAGGGAATTCTACATGGATAAAGTTCTCATGGTAAGTTTCCCCTTATTCTCAAAGTCTAAGGA
Organism: Lichenostomus cassidix; assembly: GCF_008360975.1. Taxonomy (NCBI): domain Eukaryota; kingdom Metazoa; phylum Chordata; class Aves; order Passeriformes; family Meliphagidae; genus Lichenostomus; species Lichenostomus cassidix. Next base: position 31,871,531 of record NC_139511.1, read on the forward strand.
TCTGGTTCCATAAAATAGGTATTTTGACAGTGGAATGAAAGCACTAGCTGAGTTCAATATGGGGTTTTTTTGGTTTGTTTTTTGTTGTTGTTGTTGGGTTTGGTTGTGGTTTTGGCGTTGTTTTGGGTTTTGTTTTTTTTTCTTTTGCCTTGCCATCTTTTGCATGGCTGTGGAATGAAAGCACTAGCTGAGTTCAATATGGGGCTTTTTTGGTTCTTTTTTTTTGTTGTTGTTGGGTTTGGTTGTGGTTTTGGTGTTGTTTTGGGTTTTGTTTTTTTTCTTTTGCCTTGCCATCTTTTGCATGGCTTGATCAGGAAATAATAGTGTCATGTGGTGAGCATCAAATAAGTAATGATGCTTCCTTCCCATGGTCTTGGGTTCTGTTTGCTAGCTGTTAGATGCAGTCATCCTGCAGAATGTTACTCTTGGGTATCGTGTCTTGTAAATGACACAGTACAGAATAGAAAGAAGCAAAACAAGTGGGGAAACCTTGGTTTTTGTAGTTTCTTAAGAAGGACCTCTCTTTGGATGTGAGAGAGAAAAAATATCTGGATATTCTACCTCACACATAGACAGTGCCCATGGTGGAGTTTTCCTGTAGACATCAACCAGAATTTGACTTTGTAATACATAGAAACACCAGGCTTTATGGTCTATCCTGGAGCCTACATGCTCTGTCAAGGCCTTTTGCAAGGCCAATTCATTTTGTTCATTTTTATTTCATATTATTCTCTGTTCACTCTAACTAGAAACCAAGACGAGAAAATTCTGCTTCTCAAGCCCTTCTCTTTGTTGTTGAGATGGAAATTTCTTGACAGGATTTTTAAGTGGCAGCTGTGGAATATGTCTCTGTAAAATGTACACGCGTGTAGGCTTGAGGAAGATTCTCATGACTTCTTAGCACAATTTTTTTTTTTTTATTATTATTGTGGGAAAACTATGCCAAGAATTTAGTGCTAAATTTTTTGAAAACTCCTACAGAATCTAGAGGATATAATAAATAAAGCAGCAGCTGATAAGTTGCTTTTTAACATGGAGTCTCAAAATGCAGAATGCTCTCTGAGAAGAAAGCACCAATAAACTGTAAAAGCATTGTCAGTTTTAGTCAGTAGTCAATATCACAAAACCCCAGCAGGTAAAGTTGAGTAACATTTGCTGCAGAATTCTTTCTTTTAAGAGAAAAAAAATACTTAAAATTGAATTAGCACCTTTTCTAACCTTTGTGAATAGGAGATAGTAATTTGGTGAAAAATATAAGAGGTGAAATTGAGGAAAGTTAAGGGAATCAGCCAGACCTTGCAAGTAATTATCTCAAAGTCCTTCTGTTTAATGGAGTTCTAACATTATGCACAATTCACAGGATACAAAGCAATAAATGGGATTCTAGTTTGTTTGGGATTTTTGTTGTTGTGGTTTGGGTGTGGTTTATTTTTTGTTTGGTTTTGGGGCTTTTTTTCTGAAAACCAGCCTTCCTTCCCCATAAAGGAGAGCATTGTGCAGTAAATGTGAAAGTTGTAAGAGCATACTAAGTTGTAAGAGCACACCTGTCTGGCTTTCAGAATTACGTAGGGGAAACCTTTGTGGCTATTCAGCAGGCTTTTTTGATACATTGTGGTCAAGTCTCAGTAAGAGAAGTGGGAGATGAAAATTGTCTTGATATTTTGAGTAGTTACATCTTGAAGTTCCATCTTGAGATTTGACATTTGGAGTCTGCTCTATGAAAGCACTTGTCATTTCATTACTGTTTTTCAGGAGTTTGTGGAGAATAGTAGGAAATCTATGAAAGAAGCTGGCCGGGGAGGTGGAGCTGAGGGCAGAGAGCTAAAACCAATGGTAGGTGCAGATGAGGAGGTGGCGATCCTCCAAGAGTTTCACTTTTACTTCTTCTCCCTCTTTGTGTTTACTGACTGCACTTCTTCAGGAGAAGTTTTTGTTCTCTGTATCACTCAAGATGTTCTGCTTTTTCTGTTTGTGAGCTTGCCTATCACCTGGATGGCAGAGTTTTTGTCACAGCTGAGACCATCTCCTGTAAAAGTAAGATGAAAGGAACTGTCTCATATGAAACAAATGCAGTATCATTTCGTTAGGATTAGTGGTGCATGCTATGTGGTATATGCAGACAGCCCCAGTTGCTGAATAGTCTAAAAATAAGATGGCTCTGAGATTCACTGGGCTCTTCTTAGCCCTGAGATGAACAATTTTTGCTCATCTTACATGCACTGCAAAAGCCTGGAATGAAGAACACTACTGAGTGCATCCATTGTTGCAATGTAAGACCAGGTATTTAAAGGCCTCACCAAATTATCTTACACAGTGCCAAGGAATTGGATACAGTGATTCCTTTCAACCTGCTCAAATGACATTTCTCCCAGTTGTTTGTTTTATTGCCAACTACTTATGTTGCTTGTCTCTTGTGTGCTCTTTCCATCTCACACTGTCAGATGCACAGACAGTGAAAAATGCATCATTTATGCTTCTGCAGCCTGTTTTACTTATGGTGTGCCTGTTAGGAAGGCATTGCATGTCTGAGTAGCCTGGAATAAGGAACACTATACATGGTACAGATAACAGATAGGAGGATAAATTTGGAAGGTGGAGAACAGAGAGCATATAATGGAAAGCCAGGCTGGGCAAGGTATGATTTGTCATCATACATTATGACTTTGTGAAATAGAATATTTTTCCATTACCACATTTTCAGAGTGTTTGGGGCCTTACTCATTTCCGTACCATGGGGATAATTTTTAACCAAATGGAATCTAAATAAGTGTATGCTAACAGAAGAATTTATTTTTTCAACAATGTATGCGAAGCCGTGTTGCATGAGCATTTTTTTACCAAGCTGGAATGGATTACTGCTATAGACTGGATAGATGTGTAGCTTTGCGTGTTTTGCTATTTCATTATGGCATACCAGTTTCTAGATTCGCTTATGCCTAAATGCTGCTGTGTTTATATATATAAAAAACTAATTCTATGCTCATTTACTGTTTTCTTCTGGGAGTAATTCTAGCTGGTCAAGCAGACACCAATGTTGGGATTTTCAGAGCAACCTAAATGCTGTGGGTGCAAATGTGTCATTAAAATGATTGACAATTGGGTGTGCAAACTCTAGTCATATGCACAAAAATTTTGGTTCAAAATTTTATGTGAAACTCTTAATTCAAATAATTGGTTTACCTTAAGTGGTTTTCCACTTATGCTGTTGTCAGAGCTGATACAGACCGCTACCTATACTTTTGTACTTGACTGCCTAAAGCTTGGACATTAAAAAACTTTATTCACCCCCACCCCTTGTAAAAGTGCACACCAAGTATTTGCAAGGCAAGGGTGGTCTTAGAGGAGTTTTCTTCTAGGCTCTTGAGCCTGGTACTGGCTGAAAGTCCTCATAGGACTGCTAGAGAAGATGCTGAGTGTTTGGGACATGGAAGTCACTTGCTGAATTACTCCCAGTTCTGCTGCTCATGTGATTGTCTTGTTTGGAACTCTATGGGCCTTGTGTTTTTCTGTTTTTGGGCATTCAGCTCAAGTTGATTAGATTTTGAAATACTTAGGATCTCATTTCCTGATGAGGATGGGACCCAGCAGTTAAACTTCTGATACCTTTCCCAAAGTATTGGTAGAGGGCCTCAGTTACATCTAGAATAGGATCATTCATAAGTGTATTATGTAAAAGTAGTGTCCCTAGTTGCAAAATTGCATGTCTTAAAATTAGATCTTTTTTTTTATCATCTTTTAAAAACACTGTTTTGCTTCAGTTTCCTTGAAATGCAGATATTTCTCGTATCAGGGCACAACAAAAAACCCCACCTTTTCACGTTTCTTTCTTTATGGCTTCCAGCGACCCCTTTGACTCAGTTTGTCCTTGTCCTTTGGCATTTGTCTAAGACTATACTGTATGACTTTGTTTTCTAGGCCTCTGGAGCAAGTTCATCTTGAAACTAGCCAGCCATATTGGAACCCATTGACATTCCAAAACAGTATATATATACATATATACATACATATATTTATATATATATATATATTTATATATATATATATAAACAGCCAAAATCAGAGAAAAGGAACAGGGATTTAAAACTTTTTTTAACAATTATTTTTGTGAAACATGTACTCTTTTCTTACGGGTGGCTTTTACAAGCAGCTTTATCATTGTTTCATTTCTTAAATTATTCATTGTGGTCATGGAAATGTTGATTCTTATCTGCTTGATATTTTAAAATCTGGAGGAGGTATCATTGTAAAGATAATCTGAAATCATGACTGGGTTTAGAGACAGATTTCCCATGACACTGCTAATCTGCTGAGAGTTTTACTTGTTTAATTTCTTTTAAATTTGCATTAAACTGGGGACAGTGACATGTACAGAAAACCTTAAAATCAAGAAAAGTCTCAAAATCAGTTTTTCAAGAGGTGGTTTCAGCAAGAATTCGTTCAGTTCAAATGTGTTTGTAAGCAGTTATTTTACTTTACAGCCCTGACAGGGCACAGCTTTGTTTACCAGTATCAGATATCACAATAACCAACTCCTCAGGTATTTAGGTGTGTGGGAGCCCTTACATCTCCTATTAAACAGAACCTACAAAATGGGGACAGATAATTTTTATATGCAATTAACTTCCTGTTTACCCTACTTAGCCCTCATACCCGTTGCCCTCTATCCTCCTGTTGAGTTCAGTAGCCTCCTTCACACTTCACCAGTGTTCCTTTGAAGGGTATGGATTCTTCATACGGGCAATTGAAATAACAGATTGTTAAAGCTCAGTCTTAGCCATACTCATGATTAATTCATGACTAGATATAAAGATGCTGAGGATGGGAAGAGAAATGAACTGTACTACTGTACATAAAAAAATATTGTATGCTTCATTTCATCTAATGAGAGAGCTCTAGGAGGTAGAAGGGATCATTCCTTGCCTGTTGTTTAATCCATATTTGTACATAGTGTAGTGGGTGGCTAAAGCCTGAAAGGGCAGAGAAACATTCCTTTGGAAGTGTAGCTGCCAGGATAGTTATCTGAAGTTATTATATAATGACAAGAGAACATGGTTATTATTATTATTATTATTAGATACATGAATTTCTTTTCAGTCTGGAAGCTCACCAGATATGAATGCTAATATTCAATTATTCAGCATAGTGAAATGGTAAATGCTTAAGTGTATTTGCTAAGAATTAATGATCTGTCTATGCTATATATTCCTTTTGTTACAATTTTTTTAAGAAAACTATTTTTGTTATTGTAAAGTTAATCTTTCAGAGCAGAATTTTTAAACTTATTGCACTAAATACAAGCTGTCTACAAATAATGATGCCTCAATGGTTCAATCACTCCATTCAAGAAAATCTTTTGAAAGAGTAAGAGCCTTTCTACACAAGCTTTGTGATGGAGTAGAGAGGTATGTCTAGGTAGAGACATGCACAACTCATGTTATCAAGGTTTAGTAAGTAAGCAGTTATCTGTGCTTCCTTTCAGATGATCAGACTTTTAAATTGCTGCTGAAGGTTCAAAAAATTATGTAGTATCATGTAGCTAACTAGTGCTCTTATCTTTTGGCAATAGTAAAATGTTTCACTTTTGCTTCCAGAAGTCATTTGATAACTTAAATTTGTTACATTTTTTTTTCTGTAAGCCAATTAAAACAATTTACACTTTTCATATCACAGACCCCAAACTACTTGAAAGGTACAAAAATAAAGATACATTTAGAAAGGATGGCTGCTGGGGAGGCAAAGAGAAAGAATTATCCAGTCCTGGAAGCACTTACACACTCATTTAAGTGAACCATATATGTAACCCCACTAGCATCAGGAGGGCTCTTTAAGTATGGAAGTTGTGACTTACACATCTGTGTAAGCGCTGACTGGACTAGAGCTTCAGCCTAGGGATTCAGACTGTCACACTGGTGAGGCCTCTCAGTGCAAGCTAGAGGTCAGACTTGCCTAGAAGAAACACTGGAGCAGCCTTACTTTTGTGGAGAGGAGACATTTCTGCAGTACCAGTGTCCAAGAGATCAGTGGCACTCAACACTGGTATTTGCATAGATCAGTGGGGTTTAGCAAAATTTAAGAACTGGCATAGATGAATCCTAGAAACTGGTTTTCAAGGCTAAAAGACTTACCAAGTACCCAGTTGCTTCCACAAAATCTAGTTTTCATCTTGTTTGGAGGTTATTGTAGGTGCTTAATCAAAGAAGCCTTGTATTCTGCTCATTTTGGTAAAAATTTTCTGCCATGTTCCACAAGTTTGTGTTCTTTGCTTACTGGAAGTTCTGAGTAGGGACTTTTCTCCGTAATTGCAACTAGGACTGCAGTTGGTAACAAATTTTGTATTTTTGTATGACTTGACTGTGCACCATTTTTATAGCAGTTTATCCTGTCTTAAAATTTGTTTATTTACATGGTGTTGCAAAGGTACAGGCAACACTTTTCTATTGGTAGTTGTAATGTTTAAGTGGGAAATCTATATCATTACAGAGTTCCTAATAAAAACGTGTGCACCATTCTTGAGTGTAAATCCAGCATGCGGAGCCTTTCAGTCCTGCCGAAAAAGGCATTCCATCAACACGCAGGCTTTCCAGTGGCCCTTTAAAGCTTTTGAATGTCCTCTGAAGTTCATTTGCAACCAAACTACAAGCTGTCCTCTTCCAGCTCTGTCTTGTGCACAGAGATAAGCAGAAGACAGAATTCTGAAGAGACAACTTTTCAGGACAAATTTAGACTCTGCTTTCTTTACCTAGTGGGGATAGTGGAGTGGGAGGACATTTTGGCATGTAAATCCCTCACATAAATTTTGGCAGTAGGGGTGCTGGGGTCTGCCAGCTGTGGTGGATTAAATACTTTTTCTGACTGTTGGTTATTAAAGCCAGTGTATGGACTGCTTTGTGGGATGTAGTCTAGACTATGTGGAGAGCGATGCTGCACTGAGAATAACAATGCAGGAGGAGCAGATGAGACAGCTTAAACAGAGGAATCATCTCCTCAGAAAGTCCACTGAATTGAGTAATGCTCAAAGACTGGAGATTTAGGTTGGACAAGTTGGATTTAGAAATGATCATTGAGATTACTGTTTCCCAGCAGTGGTTTCTGCATCATAGCCTCTGACCAGATAGGTTTCAAAGGAAAAAAAGCATACCATTCCTCAAAATGTTAAATTTTTTTTTACATTATTTTACTCTCTGTTCTATTTGGAAGTTGAACAGAACTGTGTCATCTTTACTGCTTCTTCCAGCCCTGGAGAATATTTTTTGGTTTTTCTTTTGGGTCTTATTTCCATATTGCTCTCTGAGTAAAGGAGTGCCAAGTATCAAAGTGTCAGCTCCCCTTTGTCCCTTGATTTTACCACATTCCCTTTCACCTTCCTGAGGCAATGATTTCAGGGTATCACCTGGACTGATTGGGGCGGGGCGAGGGGAGGTGGTAGGTGCTGAGCTAAAGTCCTGAGGTAGGATTTTTGTTTTGTGGTTTTACTCCATCACTGTGGTTAGAGGTGCAGTCAATCACTTCTACAGTTTCATTGCTGCCCCACAGCTAGACTTAACACATAGTATGGCCAGCTTAGAATTGCATTTTCAGCCTTCCAGTACCTCCCAGCTGCCACAGCCAGGATGGGCTTCTAAATGTGGCCTTGGCACAGTAACTGAAGGACTTTCTGCATTAGGAAAGTGTGTCCTAGAGGGGAGAGCTAACAGTGGAAAACGCAGTTATAAGTGTTGGGATGGGTTGGCCATGGCTGTCACATACACTGCTACTCTGCTGCTTGCTCAGTCCGTGCAGCAGGATGGGTGAGAGCAGTGAAAGGACAAAAACATTGATATAAATGCAGTTAATTAAGTAAAGAAGGGGGCGGGAGGGAAGCAAAGGTGATCACTTACCATGTCCCACCAGCAGACCAATGCCCAGCCAATCTCCAAGCAGCAACTGCTTCAGAACCACACCCACCGCAGTTTTATTGTTGAGTATGGTAATATGGTGTGGAGTATTTATTCAGTCTGTTCAGGTCAGCCATCCTGGCTGTGTGCCCTCTCATCCTTTTGCCCAACCCCAACCGACTGCTGGGGTGGTAGAGTGGGAAACAGAGAAGGCACATAAGCCCTGTGCAAGCACTGCTCTGCAACAGGTAAAGCTTTATGTTATCAACACTGTTTTACTTGGACATATAAAACGCAGCACCTTGCAGGTTGCTGAAAAGAAAATTAACTCCATCCAGCCTAACCCAGTACACAGGTCCACTTACCCAATGGTTAATCCAAAACTTGCTCCTTGCATTTCTGTACAGCATCTTCTCAGGGTGGTTACTTCTTTCTGAAAGGGCTTTTTTGCAGCAGGCAATTAGCCTGCTCCACAGTGCTCCCTTTCATGGAGGGAGCAGGGGATGTTAGCTCTTACTCTTTCAGCACATAATGGGGATATAAAGCAAAAATGAGCCCTTTCTGTGTCAGTGTTCTGGCAATTGAGCAGCCAGTGTTGGAAACAACATACTTAATGTGCCCTCAGGGCATGCACTTTAGTGGTTTGCTCTGAGGGGTTATGATGTATTCTATGAATGTATGTTATAGAGTCAGAATAAAATGCATGTAGCAGACATACTCATTACCATCTAGTGAGCATTTAGTTCAGAGTGCATATTACATGCTGTATAGAATACAGCACAGTCATTTTAAGAAACAAGATTTGTAAGTAGATACCTAACAGCATTCCTGTTTTTTAATTCATGGCTTGGCCTGTGCAGATACTGTTTACTAAATCTAAATATCACTAGCCCATTGTTTCTTGAATAACTTGTGTCACATTATTAACACAGAAATCCTATTTCATCTTTGTTGAAAAAAACCCCAAACAACAAAACAACCCTTGTTTTTCCCAACACAAAACCCAACAGGCTTATTTGAACCATTTCTTGCACTCAGCTTCTTTGTTGGGATAATGGAAATTCACTCTAAATATCTCATTTTCAAATGCTCTTCCAACTATTTCATCTCTGCTGTTATTTCCATCACATAACAAAATTATGGAGACCAGTAAATCTATATTTCTTGTGTTCTGTAGCAAAAACTGTTCTCAAGGTATTTTTTTCTTTTATATTTAAAGAAATGAGAGAAAAGATGAAAGTTGTCTCTTGTGATGTGTGTCATGTATAAAAGGCAAAATTTCTCATCTGGGATGGAGCTGTGATGGGTCTTGCAATCTGATACAATCAAGCCAAAGCTCCTCAGAGACTAGGATTGTGAAAATATTTCTAAAGACAATTGGTAGCATGAATCAATCTGAAAATACCCATTTGGAGGCTAAACTATCTGGCATTAATTTGACAGACATCCGTTAAAATGGAACTAGCAGAAAACCAGTAAAGGCCCGTCAGATTCTACTCCCCTGGCTCACTGAAGTCAAGTCATCATATATATGAGTGTGATGGGCAGCATTTGGTGTTATAAGCATTTGGTACTTTTCTGTTTTCTGTAGAAACATGGGACTCCCCTTAGAACCAAAGTTGCAAGAACTCAGTGCAGAAGCATCAGCTGACTTTAAAAGAATTAGCCTAATTTCAGTAATATCAAAGACAGCTATGGCTTCCCTAAGAATGTGATGGAAGATGCTGGCAGCATAGGTGGCTACCATTCCTCAAGTGTACCACCTCTCCTCTCTGGCTTAAGTGGGAATAGGGACAGCTAGAGAATTATTTCAGACAGGTTTGGTGAAATTAGAAAGCAGATTACTTACGAAACCCAGAAGTTGTGCAGTGACTGGAGTTGCCACTAAAATAACGGATTTTAACTCTCAAATACCACGTTTGCTCCATATTAATATTAGTTGGGTCCCTCCATGCTGCTCAAACTAAAATGGGAGAATATCTCTTATTTGAAAAACAGCGTCACAGACAATTTCATAGTGTCTCCTAGGGGAGTGAGGGAAGAGAAAACAGAAAGGTGGTTTTGTTTCTGATGTGGGCCAGAAAGCAGCTGCCTGAAGTTAGGCGGAGAGCAGGTAGAAAATACTCCGCAGGATCTTCACAGTAGTTAAGAAAATTCACATTCCTATTCAGACATGTCACAGCAACATCTCCCATATCCTGCTTTCATTTTACTCTGGAGCTCTTCAGAGCAAAATGAAGGTGGAATCCTATTCCTATAGAAAAGAATTATTTCTATATAATGGATTGTGTTGCTGATTACAGAAACTACCCTAAGGAAAAAGGAAAATCTTCTGAACAGCTTTTAAAGGCTTGGCAGTACTTGCATTGTCATAGTCCATCAAAGCTTCATTTGGAAATGAATTTTTCATCCTCCTTCACTCATACTTCTAACAGGGCAGTCAAACCCCTGGACTGGCTTAGTGATTTACAGTGAATCAAGATCAACTAACAAGTGCTCCTTTTTCCAGTGGAATGCCACCTCCTTTGAAAATGGGAAAAGTAAATGTGACACTGTTTATTGTTGTTTTGAGAACTTAAAATGTTTTATACTGCAAGCTGTGAATGCAGGAAGAGAAAAGAAATTAACAGTGCTGATCTAATCTTAGATTTTCTGTGTAAACTGACATTGTGCCAGGATACTGATGCAAAACTGTATTTTAGTCTAAGAAATGTATAGATTTTTTAATGTATCAAAATAAAGTTTTCCTTTTAAGTAAGAAAGAAATTTCTGTGTCTTCTGTGCAGTATGCTTAAGCTCTGCTCTTCTTAGCGATACAATCTCATGTCCTGGAGAAGCAAGAAGAGCCCACCCAAATCTGTGCCAAAGTTTTACTTTGCTCACTGCCTGCCCTTTAGCTGAATAGCTGCAGTAGCACTGGGCATACTGTCCTGGAGCAAAGAAAAGCATTGTGATGCTAATGTTTTCCTGAGATGAGTGTGTGAATGGGGTTTGGTAGAGCAAAGGTGGGATATTTTTGCTGTCTTTCTTCTCACTGATCCTCTCTCACTGATCCTCTCACATCTGCTCCTCAGCTTCTCTCCAGCATGTTGGAAGCTGCCCCTTTAGGCCAACGGTTTCACCCATCACCATGTTTGTCAGCCTCTCTGATAGGCTACAGGGTGTGCTGAGGGTCAGTCACATATAGACACATTTGGAAAGCTCTTCATGTGGATGGGGAGGCTGTGGTCACACATGCCCAAGAGTCCTTGCCCATACCCAGGAAGCAGGAAAGCAGGACTTCCCAGGCTTATAAGGCTATCTGGAACATACTTGCTTCTAACATATGCTTTGCCTTACCAGGACAGCTCTGGGGCAGTGGAGAGTAGGGAAGCATGAAGGAAATCTTGTCATGCATTATGAGTCATGCAAACTGCATATCTTAGCACAGCACCTCTTGTGGTGGGGTTGTTCTGCAAGATCCCCGCCCTGCACAGCTGTTCTAACAAGCCTGGATGGCTAAAGATGGATGGTGAGTAAAAGCAATAACAGAGATACATGCAGTTGTAAAAGTTCCTTCCCCTCTCTATCCCATAGGCACAGCAAATTTCTGCTTTCTTTGCTGCCTTTTTTTTTTACACTAATGAACTAGTAAGCCAAGCTGAACCGTGTCTTCTGCTTCTATTACTCTTCACTGCAAACCACTTCAGCACTGAATTTACATAAGATGGTTTACTTTTTCTGGAAGTTATTGCCACTTCTGAAACAGAGACTGATGCTATTGTAGCCAATCAGTCAATAACATCATGAGGAAAAGGAACAGACAGCCCATCAGGCAGGACCTCTGCACACAGGCAGATTCCCATGCTGTGGATCCCAAGTGTTCTGCATGTCAGTGTTCAGCAGCTCCTCTGAAGTACGTCCCCTTGGCTCGGAGTGTTTATTTCATGGTTTATTAACAGTAAAGCTGCTTGACTACATGGGTTTAGTTGCATGGAGCAAAAGAAGCTCCAGAGATGTACTAAATCAGTAGTTGTTGGGGCAGGAGGCACGTAACGTACAAGATGTAAAAACCCTGTCTGATTTCTGCTGTAGTTTGCTTGTGTCAGAACCGCAGAACAGGAGCTCTTTGGCTTTCTTCACCCTCACTAGCAGTGAGGGACTGAAGCACTGTCTGCAGAGATACATTCTGATTCCCTCTGCTCCAAAACAAGAGTTTCATGACTTCCAGGGTTAAAAAATATAATAGGAATGACCTAAAGGTGGGCTGAAGAAGGGTAGTGAGAGAAGCATATGCAGGGAGAACAGAATGGGACATGAGACTTAGAAGGAAAACTTAAGGGTACTGTGGTGAAGTGTGGAAGAAAACCTTGCTCTCCCACTGTGAGCAGGGACCTGGAGACAGAGGATTGGAGCTGCAGAAGCAGGATTTTTCCTTCAACCACACAGCAGTTCCCACTGCCAAGACATTCTGCATGCAGTGGGCATATACATCTAACCACTTAGCCTTGGGATTCGGTCCTTGGCATTGGCAATTGCAGAACAGCACAGGCAGATGCCTCCTCAGATCCCTGCTCCCTGAGAAGCCCAGCTGTCCCACTGGAGATGAAGGACCAGTCACCTTGCTTGCTACACAGCCCAGCTCCCTGGCCAGTGAAGGAGATCTCCTGCCATGTGTAAAGGATGGGTCCCTCTGTGTGCAGCATTTCATGTGCAGCAGCAAAAGGGCTCCTTCTCCAAGCCAGGGAGGCCAGATCCTGTGCTGCTGGAGTCTGGCATGGCTCCTTCCCTCCACCGCAGGCCACTGAGGAGATGACCCAGTTTTAGTCACTGGTATTTAGATGTTTAATGAAGATTAGCTAGTGCCCAGGGAGAGATTATTTAGAATTTCTAATTACTGTTTAAATTATAAATGTGTGAAATGGATGGAGCATACACTCCCGCACACGGAAAACCTTAAAAAGCTGTTTTTCTGACACCTACTGCCATAATCTTCATCTAGTGCTTATTCTTGTTTATCTTAGATACACTAAAAATAAAATGAAAGAAAATCCAGCACCAGAGCAGACTTTCTGAGACCCTTGCCAGAGTACTCAAAGCTAGAAATAAAGCCTAAGACAGAAGCTGCTAAATTGTTATATCTCACTACCTCAGCAACAGTAATGAAGTGGGAGACAAATAAATGGGTGAGCAGGTATTTTACACTGCAGTCCTCTAAGATGAAATCTCAGGCCTGAACCCTGTGCCCTATCAAAAAAAAAGTCTGCCACAATCCCAGGAATAGTGGTAAAACATCCTCCAGCTTTAATTCCTTTTCTGATAGCTCTTACTTGTACTCTAGTTTTAAATTTTAAGTCCTGAATACAAACCTGGAGAAAAAATAATTTGATAGACCTTAGCAATGCCAGATGGAGCAGAGTGGTCTGGCCACTTCTCCTTATTGCAGGGCCTGTCATGTCCCCCTGTCTTTGCTCCCAGGTAAGATCTGGACACCTGCCTGGGGACAACACACTGCTCTGTAGCCTGGGATTCATCTCTTGCTGTCTCTGTGCCTCCATTTCATCAAAAATGGGGATGCCATGAAGGCCGAGTACATTAAAGATCAGTCAGCACTCAGATACTGCAGGAGGACAGATGAATGAAATAGGGGCAGGTAAGGCTGTGTGTGAAACTGTGATTCAAAAATGCCTCTCTGCAGCTGCAAGAGGCAATGAATGGGGTGGAAGTTGCACCCCATGCCAGGGAAATGATGCAGACATGAATACCTTAGACTCATTCCTCTTCTGATAGTTAAAATATCTGAAAACTCAATCCTCCAGTAGAAAATGTGCTCCAGTCCTATAGTGGCTCTTGGTAGTTCACTGTGCCTGCTTTCTGTGAGAAGAAAAATCCACTTGTTGGGAAGGTATTCTGGGTCTCTTTCAAATCTCTCAAAATTGCACTACCCCTAGTGAAAACAACAAACCTAACTTTAGTACCTAAAGTTGAACATTGCTAAATGAAGTAAAGGGATTTCAAAGCATGAGTTTGCTGCCTGTTCTGAAAGGTTGGGTAGGAGGTCTGTGGAGGAGTTCTTCCTTCTGAAGGGCACAGAAGTCCTACTGCCTCCAGGCAAGGAGCATCACAGCTTGCTTTTGAAAACTGTGGTGTTGGATATGTGCATTATGAGCCAACACAAGGACAAGAAAGCCTTGCAAGGGTCTGTATTGCATTGCAGCAGGAGACCAGCCTGCCAGAAGACCACGTGATGTTCATGCTGTTTATGACGAAGGTGAAGCTTGACAGCTTTATAAAAATATAATTTGCTCCTCAAAAAAACAGTATAAGTGTTTGCAGGTCTGAATTTCCCAGAAGATGCACAGCTTGAAAAGCTATTAGGGTTCTTAAAGAAATAATAAGAAATCAAAGCTTGAATGAAGAGTGTAGGAGAACTATACACAAGCCTGAATTTCTGTTTCACTTCATTGTGTTCATGGGCCAGGGCCCTCCACCTTTCCATTAATCACCATCTGACTTTACTTTAAGAATAGCACATAACAAGACAAGTAAAAAGCACACATTGAGGTTTTGATGGGGGCAAAGCAACTCTTGTTTGAAGTACGCTAAGCATTTGATATATGGCCAAACACTGTGGTTGGGCTCCAGAAGGGCTCCAGGCATGCCATGGTGAAGGAGGTGGGAGGAAGGAGGGAATGGACTGATATCTGCCAAGCCAGAGGCAGAACATCGATCAGGATAAGTGCCAGCAATGGCAAAGCCTTATTTGTTGTCCAGGCTGCTGTGGAGAAGCCTTGTATTTGTACCTTGTAGCTCTGCCCATCCCCACTGGGATCCTGCAGATATTTTCCAGCTAACCTTTCTGGAGGGATCTGGCTAGAAAAGCAGTAAGTAGGAAAAAGGCAATGGAAAAAGCAATATGGAAAAGGCAATAAGCAGAAATGAGGTGCCAGAACGCAGGGACTCTCCTCATAAGTAGGCTGCTGGAAGGCTCAGAGGGGATCCAAGAGCATTACCTGTTCCATGCTTACTGGAGGGATGGCAGTGGAGTGTTTCTTTGCAGGGTGAGAATTTGTACTTGCCTTTAGCAATTACAACTGCTGTAATGAACATGACTGCTGCTGGAAATTAAAAAACCCCCAAGTTGCTTTGGCTAGAATTAAGTATTTGCATGGAGGTGTTTGGAAAAGTCATATGGAGACAAATGAGCCCCTACTGTTGGAGCATCTTTGGATTTGCTGCAGAAGGAGCTTTTAGAGAAAAGCTCCTTTTAGAGAAAAGCTCCTTTTAGAGAAAGCCCTCCCTTGAGTGTCTTACTTTTGCAGGGGGGAAAAGCTGTCCCTGTTCTGATAGTTAAGAAGGTCTGGTAAGAAATGATGCAGTGCTGCAGGCCAGAACAGAGCACCTTGGTGTGACAGTAGTAACACATCAGACAAGGGGTACTGAGTATGTCACATATGTCCAGATATACCTACAGCATGCTTCTGCAGGTGGAAGGTATTAAAAATGATCAGCACTTTGCACTGAAGTAGTCTACTCTTTGGAAAAAAAAGAGCAGCTGCTCCTTAGTCAAAGGGTTAATTTTTTTTTGTATCACAAAACCTAGACAAATATAAAATTTTTGTTTTCACTCTTCCAGATGAGTCCTGCCAACTCATTCAGCCTAAGGGCACAGCTCAGCACAAGGCACAGGCAGCATCATAAGCCTAAACAGCAGCAGCTTCATCTGCTATTCTGTTCCTTCCTTTGCAGTCACAATAATGAAATCCAGGGGGAATTAAAAGTATCCTGGCTGCAGAGCCCATCATCCAGCCATTGTAATGTGGCTGTGAAATACAGAGCCACAGACTAGCAAGCACAATTAGCTAATACGATCAGTGCTCCATCATAATCCCATTTTAAATGGGCTGTTGATAAAGTAATTTTGACACCAAAATAGAATCACCGGAAATGCATATTCACTGAAACTCATTGTGCATTCTATTAAGCAACATTAGAAAGAAGCCAGCAAGTGATTTTCACTGGGGGCTGTCAGCAGGAGCAATTTCTCCACTCAGACCCATGCTGATGAGAAAATTTTCCATGTCCCCTTCCCCCAAGCAGAGCCAGACAAGCTCGTGGTTACACATGCCAGCTGTGAAGGTTTTAGGCTGCCCACAGCTTCCCTCACAGACCTCAGCTGGGAGAAACACCACGGCTGTTCAGCAGCACAGTGGCTCTGCTATAACCTCCATAAATAACTCCACTCTGCTCAACTCAGTGTATGCTGAGCCGTGTTTATTCCTCTGGGGCACTGGGCCTTTTCTTTGAAGATCAGGAAACCAAACCGGCTGTGCTCGACTGTTTGAGTGAGCTCCTGGAAAATGGAGGTAGCTTGGGCTGCCCGATCTCACCAGCAGCTCAGAGCTCTTTAGGGAATGTAATTTAATGCCCCTTAATGCCCTGAAAATGTACAACTGCTTCCCACAGCATCCATGCTCTGCACTCCCTGGGTTTGGAAGCTCCCCAGCGATGGTGCTCTCTCTCACAGTCCCAAGTGGAGACTGAGTGCAGCCAGAGTCAGGAGATGGTGCACAAAGCATTGACAGTACCTGACCTCCCCCAGCTCTTGTCCTTGCCTCCTCGTGCTGGCTTATCAGACTGCAAGCCAGGGTGATGCACCAGAGGTTATTGCTCTCCGGGAGGTAGCAGAAAATTAGCATGTTGGGCAAAGGTGATCTGCTGCCTCTGAGTTTCAGTTACAGTAAGTGTAGGACAGGATTAGAACACCCTTTCATATTCCCGAGCTTCTTGTGCTTAAGGAGAGTTATGGCTCATCAAGCCCAAAAACTGCTGTGGTTTTTTTCCTGCTGCAAATCTTCTTTTGCTGTGCAAGCCAGAATTCACTGCAAGATCTGAGAAGTTAAAGGGTCAGGTCCTTCATCCATTACTGCTCCCTGAAGTGGTCACAAATATATGCCACACTGCCTTCACAGAAGTGCAGAAATGTGACTTTGAACCCTTTTACAACTTTCCTTTTGTCCTTGAGGATCACATCCCCTGAATAACCTTTTATACCTCACATCAATCACTGCAGTCCTAGTTTTTTCATTTTTTTGAACAGACAGTTGATCTTCATGCCACACATAAAACTCACCCTGTGCTTCTACTGTCCACACGCTCAGCCACAACCCTTCTACCTGTTTACCTTACACCCCTACTCTCCACTCACCCAAGCATCGCCCAGCTGTGCCTCCATTCAGTTCTCTGCTGTTCTCTGTGATTTTCCAAGAACAAGTCCTTGGCCCCAGCCTTGAGTTCCATTTATAATCTACACCTCTCCCCCACCCAGACCTTGCCTCCATGATACTTCTCTTTCAGCTCACCTGGAACCTGAGTTGTCACAGTTATGGTTGTGCCGTGACTCCTGCTTCTGCCATCTGGGACAAAGTTCCCCATCTTTCCCTCTCTCTCTCTCTCACTCTCTCTCTTTTTTTCAAGCTAGATGACAGATATATCTGTCTCACAGTTTAAACATCCTTAAGGAAAGAAAATGGAAGCTGTGTGCATTCTGCAGCTCTGGCTTGCCTGAGTAACCTCAGGGAAGGTAGGCAAATGGACAACAGCTTCCAACCTCTGTCCTGCCTTTTAAGGATCAGTCTATGGCCATGTAGTGCTGCTGCTATTTTAAACTTTGATCCCCCATTTGTACCTAAATGCCAGCAACAAGACATGGATGTGTTACTGCCTCCTTGCATGTCTGCCTATGGTTCCTCTCTCTGTGTAGGTGGCTCACTGCGTAGTGCTTGGTATACCAGGTGTCTGACTACAATATAAAACATTATGGTGGAATTTCAACTGCGCTTGGCTCTCCCTCTCACTTAATTGCACTACAAGCAGAGTGGAGAGCAGATATCCACAAGCAGGTATTTCTAACCATGTCACACCAAAATTATTTGAACAGGGACCCAAAGGACTTATGCATGGTGTGTTTTAGCTCATTCTTCAAGTAGCATTTAAGTGGAATTCCTAGTTGCTGGGTCCCTCATTGGCATAGGCAAAAAACACAATACAATTTGTCTACATTTCACTCAGCAATACAATAGTAGACAGATAGATTCAGATCTAAAAAAACCCCTAAGGCTTTGTTTTAGAATGTGTTTTGTCTTGGGTCCACTTATAATTTAAGCACTAAGATTTATCTGAAGTGCTCACTCTGAGGAGCCAGGAGGAAGTTAGGCACTCCACACCAGCCCCAGTAACATGGGGAGACTCACGCTGGTTTCTGCCGGATTTCACTGCACTTTCCAAATGAAAACCAAGAGCTTCTTCACTGATCAGAGTGGTCACCACGGGCATGGGAAGTTGCCAGCTAGTGGCAGCATGGCACATTTTGCCCCAGAGAGCAGGCAGACATCATGGGGAAGTGGGACAGGTCTGGCTGCATCTCTTTCTTTACTAGAAAGCGCTGATGATGTTTGGCTGTAGTCATACCTGGGTGTCCTAGGGAGGAAGGTGTGGGGCTGTCACCAGCTGCTCCTCAGGCTTTCAGACCACCCACAGCTCCCAAAAGGAGAGCCAGGAATGCTGTTGAAAGGAGTAAGACGTGTCTTTACAAACAGACTGTGTGAATCTGCTTGCAGATAGGGCCAGGGACCAGTAGGTAAGGAAATAACGGGAGAAACTATCAGTTTCAGAAAATATTACTAATTGACATGGACTGCTGCTCAGCCAAAGTCCTGCTAAATTCCTGAACTTAGGGAAGAAGAACAAAGACTTAATAGAACTATGAATATCATAGACTTAATAGAACTATGAATATCATTTAATATACAAAAAGGGGAGTGCAAATTAAGGGGGATGTATAGTAGGCAGGTTGAGAAGTCTGTACCTTGCAAGTACCTCAACCAATGGGAAAAGGAAGAGGGTGATGCAACTCGAAAATAAGGATAAAAAGGAGGTTGCGTCCTCCAAAAATTTGAGAGACCCCCTGGGGAAATACCCCGTGGCCTATCCCTTTGCTCATGAACAAAGTTACAGGACTCCTCTGTCTCCTTTATTGACATAAACCTCTGATGACCTGAATTTTTCCTCACACGGTCCATGCCACAGCCTCTAGCTCCGTTGTGCCAGGCTACAGTCTCTGTGTGCACAAGAGCTTCCTCCTCTGCAAAGTTTTCAGAAGCCAGCAGCCATGCTCAGTGTTAACCAGAGGGTAAAAGTGACAGGTCATGGACTATGTTTAAGCAGCTTTAAGGAGCCTCTTGTCCTCCATACTGCACCTTGCCATCCACGAGCACTTGCTTGCTACATGAAGGCAGGCATGGAAGCAGCAGTGCCTCTGGCAGCAGCAGCAGTGTGCCATGGGGACAAAAGCCATTGCCTGCAATTTGATTTGGGAACCTTTTATAATGAATGGAGAGGTCCAGGTGGCAAGCTGGAGGAACAGTATTCCTTAAGCTTTAACAGCAGAGGGACTGCAACTGACTGCACAGCCCAGCAAAGTGCATAAAGCCTTGAAATCCTCATTAATTATGCTCCTTCTCTTCCACACTGTAACTGGTCTTTCCAGTGGAGAATGCCAGCATATCTCTCCCTGGAGGTGAGAGCTCATATTTCCTCCTCCTTGCTTACCTACTGCCCCCTCACTCCCCCCTGGAAAAATAGCTAGTAGCAGAGCCTTTTCCCAGGTGCACTTGTGTTTATGTCATGCAAAAATGCTCCCTTTCTCTGCCCTTTCTCTTGCTGCTGCCTCTGATCCTCCCCTGTCTATCTCCTCACTCTGCCTGTCTTCTTTCTGCTCCTGGCTGGCTGCAGGGCATCTCAAAATCTGGTTTAAAAATATGAAGTGACTTTTGAACTGTGTGGCTCTGGGCCAAGTCTTCATAGGCAGTGGCTGAGAAAACGTACTTATTCACTGCTTTTTGATATGGTCAAAGCTTATTCCAACAGGCAGTTTGGCATGAGAGGAGCAGCTTCAGAAACTGACAAAATTATGTCGTTCGAAAAACTCAGCCTTCATCTTCATGGAGGGATGACGCCTGAGCAATATACTTTGTTTTCACACAATGGATCTATTTCTTTCCAGCAGCTCTCACGATCTCCCTTGACTCTGCTTTATTGGAGTGGTCTATAAAGGCTTATCCTACCTATATCGATACGGCCTGTGTTCGGATGAATTCCCGCTGTCAGAGATAGAGGAGGGGCAGGCGGTGCATGGGTGGGGCAGAGAATTAAATTCACAGTAGTTAGACGAAATTAAAGGCTAAATTCTAATCAGCTGGGTCCTTTGGAAACTTACCTCACCCCGCAGAAACAGCCAGCTTCAGGGGAACAAAATTCACGGCAGGGCAGTGTCGCAACGATGGCACAAGCCTGGAGATGTATTTTAATACCAGCACCATGCTCAAAGCTACTATAAAACCATAAATCTGCACTCCAGCCCAGCGGCTGTTCTGTGGCTATATCTCTATCAAAAGCCAACATTATGAAACTACTATTTCCTGTCTACACTGCTGCGGTGTCGGATTTTCTTAAATTTTATTTTACTTTTACTCTGTTTTTAGAGCTTGGATCGTTGAGCTCTGTGATAAAGCAAAGTAACACGCGTACACGATACTTATTCACGGGACGGCTGGGGCTGGCAAGAGCCTCAAAGGATCGCATGGCAGGACAGCACAGCCTGGCATGAGATGGCAGCTGCTGTGATCCCACACAACACCGTGGCTAGAGGCACAGCCTCCCCGCTGCCGGACACCCCGAACTCGAGCCCAGCGCGCTCCGGCTGCTGCAGGCTCCGGCTGCGCGCTCCCCGCGGGCATCCTGCCGGAGCTGCAGCCTGCACCCCCGCGCCGCTCCGCGGGCAGGGCGCACGCAAAATGTGGAAATACCAAGATTGCATTGAGCCAGGATGTCCTTTGGTGTAAGATGTTTGTATACTTTCAAGCCTGACCAGCAAGAAAGGAGACCTAATCCGTGGAACAGGGAGCAGCTAGCATCGCCTGGTTCGGGACATCCGGGAACTAACAGGATTTGAGGATGCAGTAAATCAAGATGTTGATATACGTCTGTTGTATACACTGATAACTTCCCAAAACACTCAAGGACCATGTATCCTATACCTGAACTATGTTCCTTTTAATACTAAAATTCACGCCTGTAAGTCAAACCCTGGCCAGGTGAAGACCCTCCCCCGAGCATGCGTAGAAGTTGTATGGGTTATGTGTCAAGAATATTAAACCGCAAACACCAGAGGTTTATATCCAACTTAATTTCCCGACCGCATTTCCCTCTCTCTTTCCCCATTGGCTGAGGTACTCGAGAGGTACAGGCTTCCCGGAACGCCTAATTCAGACCCCGCGTAATATACGTCCCCCCTAACGCAGACACCCTTAATACACATCCCCCCTTTCTTCTTTTTCTTATGTCTCTGTTCTTGTTGTTTATCAACACAGTCTTGGGTAAGTCAATCCGTGGAATTCCTATGGAAATCCTTCCCATTGTTTTTTTTCTCTCTCTCAATATCGGTCTTATCTTACCAACAGACTCAGGTCTTGCCAGCCGTTTGTTTGTAAAGACACTCCCTTATTCCTTTCCGTAACCTGTAAAAATTTCCGAACTAATCGTGATCGCCGGGCTGTACTTGGGAAGTCACTGACTCCGAACTTTCTGCCTGTAAATAATGCAGCGGAAAGTCCGGCAGGGCGCGCTCCATCTCTGGAATACCACCAGGCTGGCGCAGCTCTGAAATAAGCAACCAATGCCTCTCTTGAGTGTGCAGATACAGCCTCGTGGTGAGGAATATGCTACTGTGGAGAGCGCTCCCGTGGCTGGGGTGCTGCCGGGGGCTCCGCCGGCGCCCTTGGCGCTGTGGGGGTCAAGGGGCTGTCCCGTCCCGCTCCCCGGGTATCCCGCGGCAGTGTCCAGCCGCAGGCTCTGCTCATTGCCCGCTGCTCCCGGAGCCGGCGGTGCTGCTGGCGCTGCTGCACCGCAAAGCAGCGCCGCTCCGGCGTAGCGCGCCTGCCGGCTCTGGGTCTCTCTCATCAGCAGTTATGGAATGTGCCTGGGCCCTGCTGTTTCCTCACTGATGGAGTCCGGCGTTGAAGGGATCTAATTCATAACAGTGTTTTGTAGGTTTGTTTTTCCTATGGCTGCTGCCCTATTATCTCCTCTTTCCCTTACTTGCTGTCCACTCCTTCGGGGAAATCACTGAGGAGCAGAGATGTACCCCATCAAGGGCTGGGCTTCCCAGTCCAGAGCTGGGATGGGAAATGGGTAATAAAAAGCAGTGAAGTTTTGAGACAGTCTCTGCTTGGTGCTGTAATTTTTATCTCATTAACTTTCTCTTTCCAAGCAAGACAAAAAGGATCTAATCTGAGAGCCCATTATCCCTTGTTATTGCAACAGTCCCTTGCTTTAAGAAGCACCAGAGCTATGCTTGAAGGTATTTACACATCTGCTTCTACCCCAAGTCAAGGAAACCTGATTGCAGTGATGCTGTGAATGAGCCCAGCTGTCCAAATCTCCCACCTTTCCAGCCCAGGATACCAAACTGATAATGTGGAGCTGCTTTACTGAACCACCAAACTCTAAAAACCTGCTAGAAGGGAAGGTGCATTCTCATATTTTAGAACCAAACATAAGAAAAATCACAAACAACTATTAAAGCTCAGACCTTCCCATATGCTCCAGATCAGGATCACTGTGTTTCTCCAGCTTGCTGTGAGAACTCCCAGCATCCTCATTTTTTCCTGTTAAAATGGTAGGAAGATAGAGCTATGTATTCATAACAACTTGCTTGTTTTGCTTCTGCTGTGAGTAGGGAACTGTCAAACTGCAGGAGTAGCTGGGTTAGCCAGTGTGGCTTCTGTTGAGGATGGATTCAGACCCCTTGTTCTATGAGAGGTCAGTTGAGGGACCAGGCGCCACTGGTCTACAATGTGTAATTTTGACTTTAGTCAGGAAAGAAATTTTCAAAATCAGAAATGTGTCTCATTCAAAGTGGTTGCAAAGTAGTGCTTCCCCTCAGAGTGCATCTTCAGAGGTGATGTGCTTGGCAGTGTACATTACCAGTGACCAGACTTTTCGTTGCCTTTTAAAAAATCTGAACAAGCCTATCTCCTTCCAAAGCCCCAACGCCAGCACATCTTCCAAGAGCTGATGGTATTGCTGCTCTTTGTTTCTGTCTTACTTCTAATTACTTGTTTCTTGGCAGTCCAGCAGCACCTCTCCTGAGCAATGCAGCTGGCCAAACATCCCTTCTAATGGACTAACATAACAAAAACCTCAGTCAGGGTATAACTGTATTTTGGAGATGGAGAATGTAATGGTATCAATCAACAGCTGTGCACATTCAATTAATGCAAAAGAAAAAAGACTTCTGTAGGTTAAGTATTTTTACTGGATGTGTATAAATATATGCATACCTTTTTATACAAAGTGATTCACCAAGATTTGTTCCTTTTAAATTTTTTTTTTTGTTTTGGAGTTTAGAGTTTTACATTTGACTTCCCATTGCATTGTACAGGCAAGACTGGCAGTGATGGCAAAAGGACTGTAGCTGTCATAGTGGATCTGTAAATGTAGGTTCTGGTTACCATACAACCTGGTCCTGCAGGCTCACATGGTTATTTATTAGCCTTTATGGTCATTATCCTAAGCCTTTCTTTTGGGAGTATCTTGTCCAACTCACTTTTTGACTGAAATCTGAATCTCTTCAAAACAAGCATTTAAAAAACCTGTAACATTAAAGAAAAAATAAATTATCCTGTGGAAAGAATGAAATGACATATCATCTTATGACTGGCTCATCACAAACACCCTCCCCTGGTCACATAATAAAGAACTACATAAATGTATGTAGTTTATGTTTACATATAAATACATATAGTAAATAAAGTGTGTATAGAGACATAGCAAGCAACACCAATCCTTGCAATAAAAATCTGAGAAACATATGCACACAGTGGAGCTGTGCAACTCGAATCCATAAACTCTCTGTCATCTGTCCTTCATACCCTGCCAGGGAAGACAAGGCTAAGCCTTGAAAATGCAAGGATCAATGAAAAAGAAAAAAAGAAAAAGAAAAAGAAAAAGAAAAAGAAAAAGAAAAAGAAAAAGAAAAAGAAAAAGAAAAAGAAAAAGAAAAAGAAAAAGAAAAAGAAGAAAGAAAAAGAAAAAAAAAAAAAGCGAGAGAAAGAAAAAGAAAAAGAAAAAAAATAAAAAAGGAAACGCCTACCCTACCGAAGGAGTGCAGTCCCTAAACAAAGCCCGGGACTGTTGAATTCTACACTGCCTTTCTTTTCCGTGCCCGATGAGAACAGATGCCTTGCGGGCGCTGGGGCCCAGCCTGCCCCGCCCGCACAAGCTCTCCGCGGGGACACGGGCGCGCTGTCCCCGGAGGACGCTCCGGCACAGGCAAGGCTGCCCTCTGGCGCTTCCCAGCGCGATATCCAGCCTGTGCGGGGGCTGCGAGCCAGGGATGCCAGCGCCAGAGCGCTCCCCGCACAGCTCTCCCCTCAGGACAGCCTCACATGGCTCTGTCACTGCGGGCCACAGCACCCTCGGCTCCCTAAAACAATGCTCGAGAAAGTGGTGACCAACCGTGCTGGCTGACCCAGCCCCCGCCAGGGTGGCACAGATCACCCTTACCAGCAAAATCCTTTAAAGACACACAGCAAGCCGCAGGTGGTTGTGCCCACACTTGTTTGTGCAGAACACACGGCTGTTTTCTTCCCCTTGTCCTGACTCCTTCCAGCTGTTTTCGGCAAAAAAAATCCCTCCTATATCTCCAAGCAAAAGCAATTAATGTAGTTTTAAGAGGAATGGAGGAAGAAGATAGTTCTATCAAATAATTTCTTTGTATGAGGAGGACAAGTGGAGACTTCAGGGCAGCTTTGCTGGCCCTTCACACTTGATTAATCCATATTTGCACTGCTTTGCTTTATTTCAATGGAGCTTGTTGTGATTTATTTCAAATGTATTTTCAGAGATGTAGGCCTGGCCTTCCAGCACAGACAGGAATTGCGTTGAAATAGGCTGTGGTTTGGTAACAAGTGTTTGTTTACTATTCTTGTAGTAAGCAGCTGGTTACATTGTGATGCTTGATAAATCCCGTTTTTGTCATGTGTGTGTTGGTATGCAAGCAGAGCCTTCACCCGTGCCCGTTGTGACAAACACCCCGATGCGGGTAGCTCGGTGTGCAGGTTGCCCTGGATGGTGGGAAGCAAGCCGGGAATGGGGAATGCCTGCGTCTGCCGAAGAGCACGGTCCCTGCGGGGTGGAGTTGAGGGGGACATCATCCCCAGGCTCTGCAAGAGCTGGCGAACGCAGAGAGACCCCAGGCTCAGCACCAGCATCGGGATGCGTGCAACAGCTCGAGCCGCCCTCGTGTCGCTGCACCACGATTAAAAAACGCTCCGAGGGACGAGAGGTCTGGGAATGAACTATAGAAAACCTGCGGCCGAGCCGGTGAGGGGAACAGGTCTGACTAGGGGAGTGTGGGGTGTGCAGGGAGCCAAGCGGGGCACCGTCGGGTCATGGAGCCTCCCGCTGCGAAGGGGCTGCGGTCCCTGCTGCGACAGTCCCCGTTTCCCCTGGCATCGTCGAAGCAGGGAGGAGCCAAAGGGTGCCTGTTGAAATTTCCTGAGTAGATCCAGTATCAGTTCTAAGGGTGGATTCGAGCCCCTCCGTTGGGGCAGCATTTCGTTCCGATTTGGTGACATTCCTGGGGCGTTGTGTCTGTGTGTGGGGGGTGGTTGAAGTCCTCGGAAGGCGCACGCAGAACGCGGGAAGTGGTTTTTGTCCGCTGCCGCAGCGTTATCCCAGGAACCGCAGTCCCTCTGGGCAGGAGGATTGGCCGCTCCCACCTGGAGCTTGGCGGATCGATGCTATCACGGGAACCGCCGATCACACCGATCCCCTTTCCTGCGGCAGCGATTGCGGGGCGATTCCCGGATCCCAGGGTTTATCGATATGTCAGAAAGACGGCGCCGGGGCTCGCTGAAGGGAATTTACTACCGTACGTTCTATCAGTACTAATTAATGAATATTTACACACGTGTACATTCCTTTCAAAGGAAGTAAAATCAATTTTAAAAAATCAAAACTTTCTGAGTGAACAAAAAATAAAGTCCCTCCTGGAGGAAAAATATATAAAAAGACGTCTTGAGAAAAAATTCATCCTAATCAAAAGAGACAAAGAAAAATATGAAGTTCTCATGCAGAAGTGGATATAAGATAAATTCGGTCTTGAAAGGTTTCCAGCAGTCCATATGTAGGCTTTTTCTAATATGACTTGCCACCGTGGTTAATTTGGTTTGTGAAAAACAGACACACTGAAAGTCATTCTTAACCTCTGACTTGACTCTGGAGGAAATGCAGAGGCCCAGTGACAATGACACAAAGAACTTGCATTCCCTGCGGCCCGAGACAGTAGTTTTCCACTTGATTTAGGCTAACTTAATTTTTTGTTTTTAGAAAGACATTAGGATGCAATTCTTAAGAGTATGCAGGCAGTTATTTCATTTTTGCATTACTTCTGCTCTGTTATGTTGAGGAGTTTCGGTATTTGGGGTTTTTTTGAATTGTTTTTTTTTCCCCCAAACTTGTTTCTCCATGGGAATTATTTAAATAGAAAACCTCAGCAACTTGTACTCATAATGCATTTTAAATAATTAGTAGCTTTATACTAAATTTTTAATCTTACTATTACAAGTTTTTAGGTAGTTACCAAGAAAAATTCACACTAGCTGTTCAGTTTGAAACAGTTCCGCTTGGCAATGATGGAATGTTATTACCATCTGGCAGCTACCCAGTGTCTGGGTGAAATGACTGGGTTCTCTAAGTGTGCTTTGTATCACAAACGGTGCCAAATGAGAGAATGAACTGGCAAAGTTAATAGCAGACTCAGCTCAGGAGCCAAAACCTAAATGATCTGGAAATTGTGGAAATGTGAGTAGCAGTGTGAAGAGCAAATCAGGCATGTTACAGATCAAGAGAGAAAAACAAATAAGAGCTACACTGTGGCCTGTTTCAGCGTGAGAACAAAATAAAGTGTTTGCTATGTTGAAAACAATGTAAAAGTGGTAACAATGCCTGAGAACATTCTGTTTTTAACTTTTCCCTTAAGGTAAGCTATATTTCAAATGAGATTATTTTATATCCACTTCTGGTCTCAGATACTGACTTGTGCAGACCAACTCACTCATGAAGTGGCACTTGAAAAACTGCTGTACAGCAATTGCTTACACAGCATTATTTTACTTTTTTCTCTGATACAAATTATTTTCGTCTAGGCCACCAGTATCTTAAGTTAACTGAATATTTTACCCACTTAGTTCATAACAGTAATTCTGTTTTTAAACGGCATAAATTATTAGATTAAAAATGTCCTAGGCATTAGTAAAATACAAAATGGGCAGTTGGAAACATAACCAAAGTATAGACTGCAGTTCAATGTTTGTTAACTGTATGATAACAGTCAATTACAAGATAATATTTAAATATTAAATTATTTTTACAATAATATTTGGTTACAAGATTTTGTGTGATGCTCAGCATCAGATTTTTGTGGAAAATACACATTCAATATCAAAATACAGTTGCAGTATTTAGTGGTCATTATTTTCCACAACTTACACCAGAACTAACACAGACAAACTCTTTGCAAAAATTCATCACTTTTGGTACATAATTTCTTCCTTCACTTACCAGTTGCTATATTGCTGAAATAGACTTTTCATGAAAACTGCACTGAAATGACTGTAAGTTCCAGCTTTTTCTGGAAGTGAACTCCTAGGACATGTTAAAAGGTAAATTTTCGCAGGAAGAAGCAGAGTACATAACATTAGTACACCTCTGATTACATTTAAAAATTAAACAACTCCAGACACGTGCAAGGGAAGATCTGTCTGTTGTATATCCCACTGTGTATTTCCCTGATTTCACATAGTCTTTTTTCTGCATGTCTAAAATAGGTATTGTATTAAGCTAGTTCTTGCCCCATTTGGACCCACTTTTGGAGAGGTGTATGGTTAGCTATTTCCCAAGCATAAGATTTTCTCTTGGTTTTCAGTCTGTGCTGTCACTGAAACACAGTAACAACAATAATAACAATAAAAATAACAATAACAACAACTACCTTCACCTAGGCCACATTGACATCTCCCATGGGATATGAGGTTTCTGAACCTTAAAGTCTACAGGTGACAGTCACTGGAAAAAAAAAAGCATAATTTTTTGGTTGTAAAGCTGTAGAAAAGGCTTCTAATATAACACACTTTTGTAGATATAATAATGTACTTAAATAATAAATATTGCACCTAAAATAGCAGACTGCTTTCAATAAACTATGCTGCACAATAAACGGTAAAATGAACTGCCAATAAAATAATTTTACATTAACTATAAAATCTACATTTAGCTGTAATATTAGGAGATTTTGGCTTAGTTTTCTCTACTTTCTGATCAAGAGCCCCAAACCAGATAAATTTTTTGTAATAAGCATTTTTTTAAAAGCTGCTTACCAAGCATTAAAAAAGACGTAGCCCGCTATGAAGTCATGTTTAAGATTCACGTTATATAACCTTACAAGATGCGCACCAATTGTAAGCCCTTCCCAGCAAAGAATCTTTTTACTCTGCTTTGAGGATCTTTCTGAGAATCATGAACCCTTCAAAATACCCTTTAACTTCATCAAAAAACCCATTTATAAGCCACTAAGACATAGATAATTTATTATAGAATAGAATAGAGAATAGTCATAGAATAGAGTATTTCAAGTTGAAGGGGACCCATAAGGATCATTGAATCCAACACCTCTGTTCCTTGCAAGACTATCTAAACCATAAGAATAAGAGCATATTCCAGATGCTTCTGTAATTACTTGTTGCAAAGTAATTAAACTAACCCAACAAAATAAACTGAAAGAAATTACTATGATAGTACTAAGGGATCACGAAAGTACTTTGAGTGGTTGTTTCAGAAGGCATGTGAACACTACACATAGTTAGAGAACATGTGGGTAAGGAGTTGAGTTTCGGAGCACTGTCAGGATGTTCAGCCGTTTCAGTCACCACAAGGTGGTACCATTTCTGAACGTTGCTCGTGCTGGCTGCCTTCTCTTGCACTTCCATGCACAGAATTCTGTAAAACAGCAGTAGCCTGATTTTTAATCACAGAATGGTTGAGTTTCAAAAACTCTGGATGTCTTCTGATCCAACCCCTCAACTCCAGCAGAAATGCCTAGAGCCAGCTACTTAGATGACTTTTGATTATCTCTGGAGGGGGAGACCCCCTCAACACTACTCTGAGCAACCGGCACCAGTGGTTAGTCACCCTCAGATTAAAAAAAACACACAACGTTTTCCTGATGTTTTTACTGTTAATATGAACACGCTAATGTTCAGGAGAGCCTTCTGTGTTTCAGTGTATGCCCCTTGTCTCTTGTCCTGTCACTGGGCATTTCTAATAATATCATAGCTCCACCTTCTGAACATACTTCCATCGGGTATTTGTACAGGGAGGTGATTCCCTTTGAGCTTTCTTCTCCAGATTAAACAGTCCCAGTCCATTCAGCTTTTCCTTATATGAAATAAAGATCCATAAATGTGTTCATGTTGGTCTGAACTCTCCCCAGTACCCAACTCTCCCCATGTCCTCCCCACTAGACACAGCATTACAGCTGTGGCCTCAGCAGCGCTGAGAAAAGAGGAAGGGGAGCCTCCCTTGGCTTGCTGGCAACACTCCTCCTAATGCAGCCCAGGACATAATAATTTTCTAATAGTAAGCATAATATTAGAGAGATTCAAGAATCCCAGAGAAAAGCCTTGTCACTGATTTGGCTTTATTCTCACTGTGAAGATACATTACAGTACACCGTCTGCCCATTACTGTCTCCATTCTTTCTCACCCTTTTCTTCTCTATATTCAATTCTTTCCCAACACTCAAACTTCAGAACAAGTCAAAATAAAGAACACAAGACAACAATTCTGCTCCTGGCTTCACAATAAAAGCCAGTAGCTTATTCATTTGCATATGTGAAGAGCAAATTATGTCCCACCTCACTCCACATAATAGTGTTTGTCCTTAATGTTTTCAAAATGCCTTAGAAAAGAAATTACATCTCCTTTGTTAACAGTTCAGTTCAAAATTGTAATTTGATTTCTGGGTTAAGGAACAAAAGATATGCTAATAAATTCTATCAGTGCTGGAACAATCCAGTATGTTTATTAAGGTACCAGTGCTTTTTCAGCTATCAGTAAAAATGTCTTTATAAACTAGAGAATCAATAAGATGCAAAACATGTAAGGAACAAAATGCAATAAGGAAGGAATTTTACCTACCCAAGAGGAAAATTACAAATCACCAACTTTGTAAAGAGAAGGCTGATGATAGAGTGATCAAATCAAAGAACATGACTTCCAAAGTCAGCACGTGCAAATCAGGGCTGTTTATTCTCCAGCAGGCTCATAAAACAAGCTCCAGACACAAACCCATTGAGTTTACCCTGGATATGAAACACAGCAGCCAAGACGATTTGATCTGCACATCCAGTTCTTTCTGTGAGTCTAAGAGCTTCCAGAATAGTGTAGAACAGAGAGGAATTCAGCTATGTTTGCATTCCTCCATGAAGATACAACCAAAAATGCTAAAAGGTAATTTTAAGTACCTCTAGCAGCAATAGCACATAGTACCCATCTAATAAAGCATGGCAGCTGCCTCTGAAAGTGCCCATTTCTTCCAACTAATGATAAAGTTTTCAAACCTGAGTGCTTTGAGTTGCACCTAAATTAGATGTACAGACAGCAGTGAAGGAAAAGCTCTCATAAAGGACTTCATTTTCACAGGGGTCTCCCTTCACTCTCCTCTGGGCCTGCAAAAGCAGAGAATAAACACACACTTTTGTGAGCAGCAGAGCCTGCTGCAGCATAGATGTATGTGTGGGTGAAGGGCTCTCAATGCCTGAATGATAAATGCCTTTCATGGTAAAGAGAGCTGGGCACTGTGGAACATTTTCATACATTGATGGGAACCCTTAGACTGCTGAGGAGGATGTGAAATAAATGTTGTTCGAGTAGTTTCAAAGAATTTATCTCAGATGTGCCCTAAGCTTCTAGCCAGTGTATAGCTTGTTGCAGTTACTTGAGAACATTTTACTGTACTTCAAAAAAAGCAGTCATCCAGCCATGATCAGCATTCACAGGAAACCAGGTACCTTCACACAGTGCACAAGGATTGGTTTCATGTGTTGCTCTCGCAAGCTGGATGTGTTGGTGAAATAAATATCAGATATACTTTATTTAGTGTTGAATTTTTTTTTAAGTAAAGACGTACTAGATGACATCTTTTGGCCTCTCCCCACTCTGTGCTTTGTATTTTTGTTCAAAAACAGGAGGAACTTTATCTCAGGACTAAAAGTAATCTCCTCTGTATGCATCAATAAGGTCTAGGTGACCTGCCAAAACTCAAGATATGTAAGGTTATTGTGGTAAGAATAGAAACAGATGGCAGAGCCGGGTTTTTTCCATACACTTTCATCTGCTTCACAGTTCAAAGCCTTCAGTCACCTCCCAGTGTTAATCTTCCTTTCATGTTTTTTCTTTCTCCTTCGGTACTTTCCGTAATGATATCAGACTTCGGCATCTTGTCTGGTTTTTTTGCATCATTTCTTTCTTGTATCAGCAAACACCTAGTTCAAAACAGTATCAGCAACACCTCTTTATTTGTTATTTCAAAGTCCTGTATAGATGACTTTGCTTTTGTTTTGGAGGCAGATATGTATTCAATTTTGAATATTATATTACTTAAGAAACCTATTTTTCATAAAGGAATTCTGTAAGGGACTGTACAACAGTCTTAAACACATTACAATAGTTGAAACCTGGTGTTTAAACCAGAGTCAGATCACCATTACAGAAATCAATGTCAAATATTATAATAAGAATTTTTAGTACCGAAAAGCATTTAAATATATAATTTATTAATCCATGTCACAGATGGGCGTGAAACAACAGTGCCTTGTTAAAGAAACTGAAGGACTGAATATTTCATATGGAGACCACAATATTTCCAGCAATAGGAAAAAAATCCTATAAAAGACAAAAAAATATTTTCCACAATAACAATGTCAACAATAAGTAGGAAGGGCACTAATTTCTGTATTCAAAGCCTGGAAAGCCGTTTAGGTGCAAGGATACCAGGAGGTTTATTTCCTAATAATGCTGACTCTTTTATTGAGATCTGAAGAAGAAGAATGATACATGCTTTCACCATGCCAGGAGGACAAAAAAATCAACTCTGGAAGGAAGTTCAGGAGTAAGTTTGTTAATTTATGAGCTACAGCACTATTTACGTAAGTGTCTGTACATACCACAAGTGATTCAATCCATCAGCTTAATGCTGCCTTGTGTTGAGCTTATGCACCACTGAGAAGGACAGAAAGAGATAGCCATGATTTGAACGTAAGCACACTCTTTGGCAAAGGCATGCCTTGCCATTTTTCTCAAGAAATTTTTAAATTTATACTTTCAAGATTTAGAGGTTGTTCTGGCCACTGGTCCCTTTTTCCAGTATAACACCTCAGTGCTGATCAGGTTCTGCAGTCTGTTCCACTCAGCAGCTGAATACATTTCCTACCATCAGCATTCCTGCCCAAGCTGGTATCATGCACAAAACAGTCCTACAGCCTCCACAGAATCCTTATATTTGGGCTGATGTGCAGCACCACAAATTCATTATTCTGCTTTTCCCTGTACATGATTTAACTTGCGTATGAACCATCACTGCATATGAATAAATCTGTTCTTTTTTTGACTTGAAAAGCAAGTTAAATATTCAGAATGTTCTCTGGGAGATCAGCTCAAGGAGAGAATATTACATAAGGGAGGGAAGGCGTTAAAAGAAAAACCAGCCCTCCCACTTATTTCTCTAGAAGAAACTGAAGTAGAAGTTTCTTAATATCCAGCCACAAATATCTGTAATCTTGGCAGCTAAGCAACACAGGCACCTCAAAACCTTGCACACCCAGAAACCTGAGAAGTTTGTAACCTGTGGAGATATTAGGCAGCGCAGCTCCAAGCCCCAGGCAGGTAAACAAACTGCTAGAAAACAGGCTAATGTTATAAAAGTTCAGGGACAACTGGAGGGTTACATGGCATTCTAATCCCCACTCTATATGCTGAATTCAAAACATTCTAATGGTTTTATGTGGCACTGCTAATTTTATCTGGCACTGCCAGTGTTCCCTCAGGCCTAAAACCAATTGTTATTCCATTTCCTTTGCTTGGACTAGAATAACTAGAAAATTTTTACACATGCAAAAGGAGTTTGACATCTTCCAAAGCTTTCTACAAATAGGGTTTTAATTAAAAGAACAGTTAGAGAAATCAAACGAGAATTCTGTAATTGTTGGAGTGTTATACAGAATGTGCTATTTTAAGTCAAAAGCAACACAAATACAGGTGGTTTCAGAAGCTTTAAGGAAAAAGTGTATCTTATAAGCAGAAAAATATATTTATATTTAGAAAAGAAAAAGCTAAAATGTTCCTTTGCATATTAAAAATCCAAAAATTATATGCTGTTTTGGAGAGTACTAGTAAGGCACATTTTACCAGGTGCATCATGATTAAACTTCAACAGTTAACACCAAAGGAAGCTGCTGGGAATATATTAATGTCCTTCACACACAGCAGAGAGGAATAGGGGTGAGCAAATTTCAGTCCAAGTACTCTGACATGTTGGTACCTAAATACATCAAAACAGTACAAATCAAAGACTTAAAAGTCTTAAGATGAGAGATCACCTTTCCTTAATTGCAGATAGGCGAATCCCAAATAGACATAAAGAAAGAATTTTCAAAGTAAAAGATGTGATATTTCTTTACTTTACTAAAGCTTCTATTCAATAATCATATTTATATACCTTTAGAGGTCCTACAGATATATCAAAATTCTGAAACTCCTCAAGTCAAAGAGAAAGGTAAGTGTGAGTTTTTAATTGATCTATGTTTCTTGGTATGTGGACTTAACCTTTCAAAAATAAAAAACATGGGGATATTTTAAATGCTAGAGTGCATTTAATGTTGGATAATGCTTGCTTTAGTGTTTAACAACTTTTTTGTTGTTTTTCCTTGAGTTTTGTTTTTGCTTGGAGTATTTACTTGAATTTTATCAAATGTAATGTAACTCACCAAAGATTTCTGTGGGGGTGCGACGGCCCGATGCTGCGGATCCCGAGTCCCCGAGGCCGGCGGTCGGCGTAATCCACGGGGACGCTGCCGAGGATGCCATCGCCTGGGACTCGGAGGAGGCCGGGCCGTAAACCGCTCTCTCCCTCCCCTGGAAAGTTTTTCCTAAGTTTATTGGTTTAAGGTTTGCTTCCCCGCCCCTATCACCGCCCCCGCTGCTTGCCCACACTAGAATGTTCTACTGCCGGGCTTTCCCCATGAGTTGCTTGTAATCCCC
Source organism: Lichenostomus cassidix (assembly GCF_008360975.1). Classification (NCBI taxonomy): domain Eukaryota; kingdom Metazoa; phylum Chordata; class Aves; order Passeriformes; family Meliphagidae; genus Lichenostomus; species Lichenostomus cassidix. The sequence goes on from NC_139511.1 coordinate 31,905,823, forward strand.
ACCCTACTTATATTTCATTTGCTCCCCCGCTTGTCCCTCATGTTGTCCCGGAGCCCCGTTGGCTCCGCCCCTGCTGTTCCTCCCCGGGAAGCCCCGTATTTCCCCCGAAAAACCCCTTCCCTTTGTTCTCTCGGTGTGGTGTGGCCGCGACCCCAGCCCCGCCGGGTTCTGCGCCCGGCAGCTGCGTGGACCGCCCCACCCGAGAGCCCCCAGTGTGCCTCCCCGCGCCGCTTCTCCTGAATAAACTGCACACTGGTGACTCTCAACTCGTAGCACTCTCTTTATCACGGGAAGCGACCAGCGACTCCACGGCGTTCCTGCCCGGCAGGCCCCCGCCTCCGCCGCGTGGTCCCTGCCGCTCCAACGGAGCGACCCTGGGAACACCGAGGCTGACCGCAGCCGCCTCTGGACAGAGCCGAACAGCCGGGAGGGCTGAGAGCTTGGGCCAGGTGAGGCCCCCGAGGTCTCCCGAAGCCCCGGAAGCTCGTTGGGGCCAGGCGGCCGGACCCCGCCGGACCCCTTACAACTTCAAGTGGCGCCGTCAACGTGACCCTCCGAACCTGCCTTCGCTCCTTGGAAGGGAAGAGTGGAGATCTGTTGTTCCGCCACCCGGCGAGTTGCCGCACCCTCCCTGGACTACATCGAGAGGTGCTCCTCGCCGGCACCGCCAGCCCCGTGAGCCCCGTGAACCGACCGCGCCGCTTTGTGTTCGGGTGAGTTGGTAGGGGAAGGGGTTCCCTAGCTTGCCCTCTTTTCATTTAATTTTTCGTTCGGATCGGTCGGGTGAGAGTTTGGTTCGGCTAACCTTTATCTCGGGTGGAAAAGATGGGAGTTAACCTAACCAAAAAGCAACGAGAATTTTATGTTTCCGTTAAAACCTCCCTCCGAGTAGCGAAATTTTCTTTTCCCTCCCCGCTCCTAAAACGCTTTGTTAAATTTATTTTTGCCGAATTTCCCGATGTTTCTCCCCAAGATGCTAACTCCATCGATTTTTGGCGTGGGGTCCGCTCGCGCATGAACCAGCTTTTGTCCCGGGGGGACAAGCGAGTGGACCAGTTTTTCGGGATTTTAACACAGATTTTCCACGCTTTCCGTCCCTCCCTTCGGAGCGCGGGAGTCCCTGCTAACCCTTCCCCGTCTGCCCGTTCCTCAACTAACCCTAGCCCCTGTCCTTCTCGAGGCGACCGCGGCGGCTCAGAACGTCCGCGGACACGGAGTTCTCATCTAGTCTCCGGCGCCCCCGTGGTCACTTCGTCCCCTGCCTGGGAGGGAGAACGCGCGACCCTCTCGGGCACCCCCGGTTCTGTCTCTCCTAACCCCTCTTCCCGAGTTGATTCGTCCCTGGTAGTCCCCCGCAATCCCCGCCGTGTATCCTTTTGTCTCCCCGGAGAGCCACGAAGGAGCGGCGGCTGGCAGCAGGATGGCGCCTGCCGCGTGGCTTTCCCATCCCCCATCCCTTCTCCCTATAATTCTCCCGTTCCCGCTGCTTCTTCGGCTTTCCCGCCGAGCCCCTTCCCTGATCCCTCCCCCTGGGCGGCCTATCCATCACCATGCGGGCACACCCCCTCCCTCGGACCCTCCGCCCCTGCGCCCAACCCCTTTATCCCTACCCCGCCTACCTCCCCTTTCCCACCGAAACCCCACCTCTTCCTCGACTCCTCCCCGGGACCTTCGTCAGTCGCCCCTCCCTATGATCCGCCCCTTCCTAACCCCTCCCCGGAGGCGGGTCTTCCCGGTTCCCATGGCTACCCTTCCGGCGTCCGCCGGAAGGACGCCATCTTGGATCCCCTTTCCCACGATGACCGGAAGGAGGCCATCTTTGTTGGTCCTCCAACGGTCCCTGACCGGAAGGAGGCCATCTTTGTTGGTCCTCCAACGGTCCCTGACCGGAAGGAGGCCATCTTGGATGGGCCCTCCGGCTTGGCTGGGAAAGGTTGTCACCTAGATCCGGAACCGGGGAGCCTCCAGGCCCCCTTCGCCGCACCAGTCCGCGTTTCGGGGCAACGCGATCACCCACGGTGGGAGCCCTTTGATAGGGCCGCGCTCAAAGACCTGGCCAAAACGCAAAAGGAGTTTGGCCGGGACTCGAACTATTTCAAAGCAGTCCTTCACGCCACTTTCACCGGCGTCCCTCTAGTTCCCTCCGACATCAAATTAGTGATGTCTTGTCTACTGTCCCCCGTTGAATACCAAGAGTGGGAGGACGAGTGGAAAAGGCAGATCAGGGGGCTAGAGCGACTGCTTCCTGGGCACGGCACTCCAAACGGCCCCACCTTCGAGTTGTTGTCGGGTGAGGGGGATTATTCTAAACCCCAGACGCAAGCCCGAGAGATACCCGTAGACGTTCTAGTGTCTCTCGCTGGTGCAGCGGAGAGGGTACTGCTTGGTATCCCTCCGGTGGATGCCCCTACCATCCCCTACTTGGAGATATTCCAAGGGCCTGACGAGGCCTTCCCCAGTTTTGTTGATAAATTAAAACAGGCCATCGATCGTCAGGTCCCCGACCACACCATCAGGGAGCAGCTGCTTGTGGACGGGGCAATCACCAGATCCAACACCATCTGCAAAGACATCATATTGTCCCTGCCACATGACCCACGGCCGACCATCGCCCAGATGGTCAGTGCCTGTCGGCGCCTGGCTGCGGTCAAGGCGCTGAATGCTAACACCTCTCAGGCACTGGCCATCCGAAACACCTATGCCACCTGTAACCGGTGTGGCAAGCGAGGACATTACGCCGCAGACTGCCCCACACCGGTCGAAGAAATCTCCAAGTTTTCCCGTTCTCCTGCCCCTGCCCGCGCCCAGCGTCCTTCCCCCATGTCCCTAACTGACCCTTCCTCGTTTCCACCTCCCTTCCCTGCTGGCCAGGGAAACTGAGAGCGCAGCGTGAGATGCCGGCCTCACGCTGCCAACAGCCACCGGCCGGCCTCGACCCCACGGATTTCCAGCAGGCGTGGGTCGATGATGACTGCATCATACCCGGATGTGACTCTTTTCTTGTTAGACTAAAGTGTGACTTTCCTGACGCTCTTGTCCTTGCCATTTCAGATGCGGACGCCGGACCCAAAGGGATTGCCATCATCCCTTCCTTGATCAGAGTGGATGCAGAGGGGTTCTTTCCACTCCAGGTTGAAGTTGCCGACCCCCCTCTTATCCTCTCTAGGAATCAGGTCGTGGCCAGGATCAAGGTCATCCCGTTCCACGCTATCCTCACGGAACGACCGCTGGTTGCCTGGTCCGAGGCGGTTGGTAAGGAGAGGCCAATGCTTACTTGTGGCCTTTCCCAGAAGGGAAGCAACATGTCCCTTACTGGCATGATTGACACTGGTGCGGATGTCACGGTCATCTCCTCGGCGAGTTGGCCGTCGGCATGGGCCAAGGAGCCTGTGGCTCAGTCGTTGAAAGGTGTGGGAGGATATACTCCTGCAGAGCGGAGTTCCATCCCCGTTCTAATTGAAGGCCCCGAGGGTCGCATTGCCACCGTGCGGCCATTCATCATCAACTCGGGATTCAACCTGTGGGGGAGAGACACTATGTCCCAATGGGGTGCCCGAGTCGAATTGGCTCCAGCTCGGGATTTTTTGATTGGGGTCACTGGTGAGCGCCCGACCCAGCCATTGAATTGGCTCACTAATAAACCTGTCTGGGTCGACCAGTGGCCTTTGCCTATACACAAATTAAGAGCGCTCGAAGAGCTCGTTGAGGAGCAACTGGAGAAGGGGCACATCGTGCCCTCGACCAGTCCATGGAACTCGCCCGTCTTCGTTATCAAGAAGGCGGGAGGGACCAAATGGAGGCTCCTCCATGACCTCAGAAAAATAAACGAAGTCATTGAGGACATGGGGCCTCTCCAGCCCGGGTTGCCATCACCTTCAATGCTCCCGCGGGACTGGAAGATTGCAGTGGTGGACATAAAGGACTGCTTCTTCCAGATCCCCCTGCACCCAGACGATGCGCCCAGGTTCGCTTTTTCAGTTCCCTCCACCAACAGGGAACGCCCAATGCGCCGCTATCACTGGCGAGTGCTCCCGCAAGGGATGAAAAACTCCCCCACCATTTGCCAGTGGTATGTGGACAGCATTCTCGCACCAGTGCGAGAGGTCACGGGTGAGTCAATCATTGTCCATTATATGGATGATGTATTGGTCTGTTCGCCAACCGAAGCCATCTTGCGGACAGCACTCTCTAGAGTCGTGGGGGCCCTAGAGAGCGAAGGGTTTGAGATCCAACCCTCCAAAGTCCAGGTGACGGCGCCGTGGAGATACCTGGGAGCAAAAATTGAGGAGCAAACAATAACACCCTTGCCGATCAAAATTATTGACAATCCATCTAACCTGCAGGAAATGCACCAGCTCTGTGGTGCCATCAACTGGATTCGGCCCCTGATCGGCATCTCCTCGGAAGACCTGGTCCCGCTGTTTTCCCTCCTGTGTGGAGATCGCGACCTGACCTCCCCAAGGACATTGACCCCGGAAGCGCGGGAATCCATCAGAAAGGTACAGAACGCCCTGAAAACATGTCGCGTTCATCGATGCGACCCCAAATTGCCCTTTAATTTGGCCATCCTAGGTAAAATGCCCCACCTGCACGGGCTCATCTTTCAATGGGACCTGAAAGACATGGAGAACCGACTGCTCATTATTGAGTGGGTCTTCCTGCCTATCTCGTCCCCCAAAGTTTTAGTTTCGCCACTGGACAAGGCGGCGCAGCTTGTTAGACGAGCGAGGTCCCGCCTGTCCACCCTAGCAGGACGTGAGTTCGCATACATCCCCGTTCCATTCGACACAAAATCATTCGAATTTGCCTTGCTAAAGAGTGAGGAGATGCAGCTAGCACTTGAATCGTTTCCCGGCCAGGTTGTTACCTGGTTTCCAAAACATAAGATACTCGCAATATCTGAACTAAAAATTGTTCTTGACCGGGTCCAAAGTCGGAAACCCCTCAGTGCTCCGACACTTTTCACTGACGGCTCGGGCACATCAGGAAAATCGGTGATTGCCTGGTGGAACCCCTCGACAGAGCGGTGGGATTGCGATGTCGAGATCGTTTCTGGGTCCGCCCAGGTGGCCGAGCTTGCAGCCGCCGTCAGAGCATTTGAGCGCTTTCCGGGACCCTTCAATCTGGTTACTGATTCGGCCTATGTAGCGGGGATCGTTTCAAGGGCTGAGGACAGTTGGCTGTCCGGCTCCTCCAACCCAAAAATTAATTGCTTGGTCAAGAGGCTCAAGACAGCCATTTCCCACCGTGACCAACCCTTCTACGTGATGCATGTGCGTTCACACACTGACCTTCCGGGTCCAATCACGGAAGGGAATAGGGTGGCAGACGCGCTCGCTGCGCCCGTGCATGTTGCCAACGTGCCTGATCGATTCCAGCAGGCATCGCTGAGCCATGCACTCTTTCACCCAAATGTCCCGGCCTTGAGGCGAATGTTTGAGTTAACAGTGGACCAAGCCAAGGCCATTGTGGCGGCCTGTCCCCATTGTCAACCCCTCCAGATTACATCCATGGGGTCTGGAATCAACCCCAGAGGGCTTAATAGTGGGGAGCTTTGGCAGTCAGATGTCACGCACGTGCCTGAATTTGGCCGACTAAAATATGTACACGTGAGCGTAGACACCTTTTCAGGCGCGATCTTTGCCACCGCACATTCGGGGGAAAAGGCGAAGGATGCGATTTCGCACTTCCTGCAGGCCTTCGCCGTCCTGGGTATTCCTAAAGAGGTTAAGACGGACAACGGTCCGTGTTACACCTCTGGACCAGTGAGGAAACTTTTCCTCCAGTGGGGCATTTCCCACACCACCGGGATTCCCCACTCAGCCACGGGTCAGGCCCTGGTGGAAAGGGCCCATCGGTCCCTCAAGAGGGTGCTTCAGCAGCAAAAAGGGGGACCAGAAACAGAGACCCCGGCAAATCGGCTCGCCAGGGCTCTTTTTACTCTAAATTTTCTCAATTGCTCCGATAAGGAGCCAGACCCCCCGGTGGTTCGCCACTTTGCCAACCACACGCGAGCCAAGCTGAAGGAGCGCCCCCTTGTCCTGATCAAGGAACCGGACTCCCTAAAGATCGTGGGTCCCTTCCCACTTATCATCTGGGGACGTGGCTATTGCTGCGTCTCCACCTCTGAAGGGCCACGATGGGTCCCAGCTAAATTTGTCAAGCCTTTCCTAAAAGCAGTGCCACTCTCCCCGAGACCGGAGCCAAAGGACGTGACATCGGCCCACTGGCGCCGCAAGAAGAAGGCGGAGACTCCACCTTCCTCACCTCGCCGCCTCCGACCCCACACTCGCAAGCAGAGCGTCTGAGTCACCAAGAGTCCATCCCGCGGTTCCCTGAGCCAGCCTCCCACTTTCCTTCCCCCTCTTCCCTATGGCCTTTCCGTCCTCCCTCCTCCTCCTACCCCAACACGTGTTTCTTATGTTAATGCTGTTTTGTTTATCTCCACATTCAGTGGCCAAGATGCGCACCGTCACCCTCGCGCACCTTTTCCTCCTCCTCTTGACCATCGTCCCAGTCCAACCGTGGGTTGTGAGGCAGCCTAGCTCCAACGTCTGGGTGACTTCAGCCCGTGCCATGAACAAGGAGCAAATGTGTATCTGTTGATTTTTTGCTCCTTGCGCATGGACATGGCTGTCAACAGTTTGAGGGGCTCTGCTGCTTCAACCTATCCTCCAGGAGCCGTAGCATCCACCAGAGGCTGCAGGATATGGACGCCTTGATAAGAAACATCACCTTCGAGAGCAGCCTCTGGTTTGAAAGCACCGTGGATGGCGTCCGTCATGCTGTGAACTCCACGCTTTCCACCGTCAGAGGATGGGCCCACAAAGCACTGAAAGGACTGGGACTGCCCGAATGGGGAGCCACGCTTTTAAAAGACTGCGTTATTGTTTTATTTGCTATTGCTTTAATTGCTGCTTCATTTGCATTGATTAAGAAATATTTAGTTAAGCACGTTCGCTCCTTATTTAGTAAAGAAGGGGGAGGTGTGGGGGTGCGGCGGCCCGATGCTGCGGATCCCGAGTCCCCGAGGCCGGCAGTCGGCGTAATCCAATGGGACTCTGCCGAGGATGCCATCGCCCGGGACTCGGAAGAGGCCGGGCCGTAAACCGCTCTCTCCCTCCCCTGGAAAGTTTTTCCTAAGTTTATTGGTTTAAAGTTTGCCTCCCCGCCCCTAGCACCGCCCCTGCTGCTTGCCCTCACTAGAATGTTCTGTTGCCGGGCTTCCCCCATGAGTTGCTTGTAATCCCCTCCCTAGTTATATTTCATTTGCTCCCCCGCTTGTCCCTCATGTTGTCCCAGAGCCCCGTTGGCTCCGCCCCTGTTGTTCCTCCCCGGGAAACCCTGTATTTCCCCCTAAAAACCCCCTCCCTTTGTTCTCTCGGCGTGGTGTGGCCGCGACCCCAGCCCCGCCGTGCTCTGCACCCGGTAGCTGCATGGACCGCCCCACCCGAGAGCCCCCGGTGTGCCTCCCCCGCGCCGCTTCTCCTTGAATACACTGCACACTGGTGACTCTCAGCTCGTCGCACTCTCTTTATCACGGGAAGCGACCAGCGACTCCACGGCGTTCCTGCCCGGCAGGCACCCGCCTCCGCCGCGTGGTCCCCGCCGCTCCAAAGGAGCGACCCTGGGAACACCGAGGCTGACTGCAGCCGCCTCTGGACAGAGCCGAACAGCCGGGAGGGCTGAGAGCTTGGGCCAGGTGAGGCCCCCGAGGTCTCCCGAAGCCCCGGAAGCTCGTTGGGGCCAGGCGGCCGGACCCCGCCGGACCCCTTTACAACTTCAGATTTCTTTCAAAAGCCTTGAAGGAATATATTTAAATTAAACCATGTTGGCATTCTGTATTGTAAATAACTACATACACAGTTATTTTTAAACTAGATCACCCTGGAATGTGGAATAATGAGTAAAGCCAAGTGTTTATAAACTGATTCATAGCCTTTTAAATACCAGAAATCTGATAGTAGTGTGGCTCATATTACTTTTTCACTACACAGGTATATTGTCATATTCATTTATCCTCCACGTAGAAATTAAAAATTTCCCCAAAAGCATTTTCTGAAAGCAACACTGTCATCAAGTTTAGAAATTCTTCCAAAAAAATGAATCTATTTCAATTTTTATCTTGACCCTTATGATAATAACAATTGCCATATGAAGTTATGTGCCCATTCAATAACAGGTACTGGCTCTGTCTTTGGTATTGTTTGTGTCTTAGAGCTCACACATTTCTGCATACGGGGGCAGTTGTAGCTCTTGAAATATAAGTGCTGAAGACATGTAGATTATGTTCTAAAACAATCTCCAGCCTAGGCTGCTTCTTACTTTAAGACACATAATGTCCTACAGTCCTATCTTGAAATTATAAACAAAATTGCAAGAATTAACAGTACAAAACTTCCTACAATGACAAAAACTACTGTTATTTACTTGTACAAAACAGATTACATAAAACATATGCTCTGTGCAGGAGCTTATTTTCCTACATGCTTTTTACTTCCCATTATGTAGACGGCTACACTGCCACATAAATATGAACACTACATATGCATTTTATGAATATTACAGTATAGGGAACCCTTATCCAAAAATCTCAGTGCTTTTATCTTGGGACATAAAGAAAAAGAAAGCCAAAACCATAGCATGGATCCACTTACCTCACTAGGAAAATCAGGGAAATGAGAAAATAACAGTGAGGAAAAACATCAATATCAATATCAATATGAATAAACTAGGACTCTCGGCACATTGAGCCAAAAATTTTAAATGGTACTGACAAGGACACTATAAAAATGAAGAGAATGAGATAATCTTAACACAAGTATCACTTCCATCACAAAACCCCCAAATAATTCTATTGTTTGCCTTGAAACCTGAGATATTTTTCAGAGAGAAGAGGAACAACAGTGTGGCAAAGAGGTTAAGGGCTTTCAGAGAGCAAGATACTCACACAGCCTTACAGTGGGGTTTGTGAGAAACATGAAAGGGATGACAATACATGGGTTGTTCTGCTGCTGAGTGTTAGAGACAGCAAATGACCATTTGGACTCTGCCTGTTGGGAGGAGAAAGGGAAAATTATTTTATTTAGCAATAGGTCTTTATATTATCTTCTGCCAGATCTGTCAAATGGCTCTTCTACACAGGCAGCAGTATTTAGCAATTTCAACTGAGTATACTTAAAAAAATTGCAATGCAATGCGTTGAAAAACAGTTCAAGAGTAACTGAACTGTACGTTGTGGAACCCTTAATAGAGAAGTGAGTTAAATGGCTTATCCTTTACCTAGATTATATTTAGAGACACATCACAAATAATTTTTCTGGTTTTGAAACTTCAAGGACATGATTCTTGAATTTTTACTAAAAATTACTATGGAAACCTTTCTCAAAATACTTCACGAAACACTAGTTTATGAATAAGGTATTTGCAAAGCACACAAATAATTTTGTTATTAAACAAACACAAAGAAAGATGGAGTAACCAAATTGTGAGTACACTTGAAACTCCTTTAGAAAACGACTTCTAGCAACTTCTAGATACAACCTTTTTCACTTTCCAAGGTAAGAGCCCAAAATGAACAATAAGGCTCTAAAGCCCTTCAGAAAAATTGATACAAACAAGTATTTATTTCTGAAGTATATAGGCATAGTAAAGACTTCCGAACTTTAACTTAAGGGAGTCAAATAATCAGTATGAAAGTTGGAATAACTATCAGGCCTTATGATGTACCTATGGCATGTTGTTTCTCTGATTACCACTACTGCCCTTCCTTGACTTCTCACAATGCAAAGAATATATTCCCAATCTTTGGAAAGCAATGTAATGCTGAGAAACGGCACAGGAAAGGGGACAGGATGTGCAGCATATCCTCACCCTCTCTATCCTTCCTACTGCCCCTTCCCCCTCACTTATCTTCATTCCTTCTTGCCCCTATTGTCCGAAGACATCTGAAAAAAAGAAAAGGTTTAAACTCCCCCAATTCTTGCTGTTTTAACAGGTGAGGAGTCTTCACTGAGCTACTTACAGAAAAGAATGCATGATAGAAGAGACTTACTGCCCACGCCTGTATCTGTGCTGTCTAGGCAGACAGCTGTAGTAGTCATTGCTATCACAAACCTGAAACTCTTCTAGAGTTTGTGTTTTTTCTTGCTCCAGCTAGGCAATTGTCTGCTTTGATTATTACACAAGCTAATCAGGCAAAAACTTTCCTGCCTTGGCATTTTGTAGCAATTGCAAAAGCAACTTGTAAGCTCATTTCCCCAGGCTGTTATTTTTCAGTTATCATGGTTTGCAGACAGATGGAAATGTAGGAAGACATACTAATAACAAATTATTCCAGTGATACCATTTTGGCTGGTCATTTTTTAATGTTGTTTCATGATCAGCTGACCTGGTGAAATCTTCCAGAATTCCTTTTGCTTTCAGTGCTTTCATTATGTTAAAGTAATTTTCAATGCTGTCAACACAGTGGTACCTGAGCAAACAGTATTCCAGTGGAGAGAAGACAAAATGGGTTTACCTTGACATTTATTAATACCTCACTGACCACTCATGCTCCTGCTGCAGGTGGTCTGTTAACACCATTGGGACAGGACCATCAAGTTGCAAATAGCCAATAGGCCAGTTATTATTAGGGGGTTATTTGACTAGTATGCAACACAGACTACTAATGTAGATTTCAAATAGTAATTTATAAAAAAAATGGCCCATGCACACAGACATATCCTTAAAAATTTCCTTTTCAACACCTTGACACAAAACCATTTTGCAACAAGATCCTTCATATAGATATAAAAAACTATTCAACTCTCTCCAGATGAAGTTTTTGGCAAGAAAGTCTGTTCTAGAAATAAAAGCATAGCTATCTACTCACATAATGCTGATTTGAAAGGTGCCTATACTTGCCTTGTGGTTACCACGTTCTTTTTTCTTTTATTACCAGACTAGTATTTGAAGATACCTACACACTTACCTCCTCATTTTTAAGGTAACTACTTAATAACACAGACACACCTCAGGCAGTTAGAAACTAAGAAAATGGCCAATTTGTCTGAAATATTCATGGCTTCAATATTACAAACACCATAACATGACACATACAAAAGATATTTTATTTGCATGTACTAGTGACTATATCACATAAATGTAAAATTAATTCTATTGGAGTATCTGATTGAGTCACCTTATTTTTTTCTCATTAACGTTTTTCCTACATTTGTTCCCCATTAGCCTCATGAGGTTTATCAGTCAAGGTGATTGAATATGACAGATCTCATCTGTTGATCATATGACAAGTTACCTCAATGAACTTAAAAGGGATTTGTTTTCAGAAACATTTTTCAGAAAACTGCTAAAGACATTAATCTCCACCAGCTTCTTAGAACCTGTGAGACTCAAGTAACAGGTAGTGACATAAATTTGCCCTAATGGCCCTGACCACCAATCACTTGATGTTCTCCCCTCCATGCAAACACTCCAAAGGGTCTGTTTATCTGAGGGCTGGGCAGCCACTCTTACCTGAAATGAGATGCCCTGCCCTGTGGATGGACATGGTTGTACTATTTTCTCTAGTCCCACCTCTGGCCTCATCTCCCATCCTGGATCTGATGCATTACCATGCCTTATCTGGGACTGCTGGCAGCCCCTAATATTGAAATACCCCAGACCTGGGTGTGTTCAGCTGTATCCAGGCTGCCCTCTGGACAGGGAGGGCACCACTGCTGTGGGCATCCTCAGCACCAGTTTTGTCCCCAGCTTGCTGAGTATCCCTACTGTTGCTGCTTGGTGACACTGACTATGCATAATGGAGCCACAGGAATATGAAATGGGAGTTTTCTCTCCATCCTCTCTCAAAGTAAGCAACCTTGTGAAGGGGGAAAGGGGAATACCAGGAAAAAAGGGAAGCACAATGAGCATGTCAAATATTGCTCCAAGCAACCAAAATGTGCCAGAAACTGTTATTAGCTGTGTTTTTAGCACAACAACACACCAACTCAATCCAACAAACTTAATACAAGATCACTTTGATTTAAAATCACATTGAAGAGGATCTACGTAGAAGATGCTTGAGGAATGAGTCTCTTGCACCACAAAATTACAGTGGTTTCAGGATTCAGTAATGCTGAAACATGTGCAGAGAAGTGCAAGTACCTGTAACTCTTAAGTACCTAAAATTATTTTCTCCCTCTCCTGTTGTAAGTTGCTTCTTGGGCTTTCAAGAGAGTAATTTTCCCTCCTCATTTCCATACCACAGAAAAGGAACATGTGAGAAGAAAGCTAAGAAAAGGAGTGAAAGTTTTTGCTACTTAATTTAAGGAAGTCAGTATTTCAGCATACAGCCCAGCTATACCAGCTGGCAAATTATTGCTGGAAATGTTGGTCCGTGTAGAAGACCTTAAAGAAGCTATTAAAACACAGGGTATCAGAAATGGTAGTACAAGTACAGGGAAGTACTTTTAGCAAGAAGAGGTCACAGGAACAAACTGTTACACCACTTAGCATTGGTAACACTATTGTCATGGTCATCAGATAAAATTTCTAATGCAATCAAAGCACAAAGCAATGAAAGCACAAATAAGGGGCAGATGTTCTCTGGCATAGTGTTTAACTGCATTGGAAACATGAAAGCTCTGAAAGCAGAGGCAAGTTGAAAACTATCTTATGCATGCCTGAAGGCACAGAAGGCAAACACCTTGTTCTAATCCTTTGAAAGATGAGTAGAGCAGCCCTTTCACCTAGAAATTCAGCATGGTAATAAAAAGACTGAATACTTCCAATTGGTAGTTATTGAAAACACTCTGATCTGAAAGATGCTTTTATAATTTTTTTTTTAAATAAAAATTGGTCTCCCTAGCACACACTCACAAACCAGAAGCAAACCCTGGAAACGGTAGGCATCTAGCTCACATATGATTTCTTGGAGACAGTTACCCATTGTTGAAGTTTTGCTAAAGATTTTCATGCCTCATATGCTCTATGCTGTTTTGACACAAGCCAGCATGCCAGAAAATTTCCCTGACAATCACTGGAAGATTTCTTCTAGACTCCTATGGCATCCTACTCCAAGCCAGATGAGATTGTATAAAAGTATGCTTTGATTATTTGACATCTCTTGAAAACCAAATTGGGATACTGTGCTCTGCAGTGGTAGCCTAGAACAATTATAAGATTAACCAAAAATTAAGGTGCAAAACTTTCAAAAAATGTTTAGGTATTTTCAAATCATCCATAATATGAATGAAATTAAACTAGTGGTCAACAAAATATTTATTTAAAGATTGTGAAAATGAGAAAAAGTCTCTTTTCTTCTCTATTCAGTTCATGTCCTGTCTGGAGTTTCCCTATGCTTTCAAGACGTAGTCTTCTTGTTTACTTTATACTTGGGGCAGCACCAAAATATCCTTTATAAAGGACTTATACTCAGATTCAAATCTTCATCTGGCTCTTACTTCAGAGGTGCTTTTGCTCTTTCTGTACAAATGATAACCTGCCCTCAAAAACTATGTAAATTATTAATCCCTTTGACAGGTCAGTACTGTGTCCTATACCTGATAAGCAAAGCAAGAGCTGTGGAATTAATAAAATCAAAACCACTGGTTTGAGATTATCAGACTAAAATGTGAAATTCCTCCATACCATTATTCTGTCTCAAATGTGTTAACTGGTAAATTGTTATCAGTTCTTAATTCAGATGACTTCTAGACAACAGTGGGACTGAACCCCAACTCTCTTCTGGACCAAAAGACTTGCTGTTGTGAACTCATTCCATCAGCAGTCCAAAAAGTTGTTCCAGGAGTGAGAATATTTGAATATTTCAGTATGCTTCTTTGGAAGCTTCTGGCTAAATTTTACTGGGGTACTAATGGATATGATTCCTTGTACAAACACATTTTCATGAATTCAGGCAAAGCTACATATTTACTCATAGAACCTGTTCAAAGCTTATTAAAACTAAAAATAAAACATAGTGTTTTTAAAAATTATCCATTACATTAATAGCAAAGCTTTCTATTAATAAAATTTAATCTACCAGAGATTATAATTCTGTACATCCTTGAAAGGCTGACACAAGTCTGTAGTGTTGACATGCTGTAGTGAATGGCTTAAGACATTTCATGTAATGTAAATATTTCAAATGAATGTCCCCACAGAACTACAGAATAAAGAAGCATTCAAAAATAATTGAAATTAATTTTCATTTCCTATGGATTTGAATCCTAAATGCTTTCCTATGATGAAAAATTTCCATAATGTCTGTTCTGTTTCATGACAAAAACTTTAGACTTTACCTCCTCAGATCCATGTTAGTAACTGTAGAATGACTACACCATTTATTCCCAAAATTCCCATGGGACATAGTTAGTCAGGAGTTAGTTCTGTGTGGCTGTTTCAGCATTATGACTTGCTTACTGGCCACTCAGAAATCAAGTTCTGGTTTGCTTATTACTTGTTTAGTTTTAAATTTAAATTTTCAAGACTTAGTCTTCTTGTTTACTTGACACCTGAAACAGCACCAAAATATCCTTTATAGAAGATTTATATTCACATTTAGAGTTTGCTAGACATATGTTTCACAGGTAACCCATGGAAATTAACAGACACAGTTACTTAGGTATTATTGTTTTACTTTAGGGGGAATGGAGTTGAAGAGTGAGATGTGAAGAGCTGGGAATTATATTTTCAAGGTATTTTTATTATTTATTTATTCTTATAGGTTATATATTGCTATTTTTTAAAATATAAAAAATATAAAATTCAAGAGTGGTGGACAATCTTCAAGAAAATATTCAGAAGATGATCCTGTTTTCTTCCTCTTCCACATTATAGCATTCTGACTATCTAAAAAGCCAGGACTCTATTTTAAGTCACAGACTTTTTTTTCTTTTAGGAATTTCTATTTAATTATTTTCTGCTTTAAATTTCAAAACTTCTATTCCAGATGAATAAAGGTCAATACTTCAAAATTACGGTAATAAAAAATTGAAAAATAGCTGACACTTCAGAATTTATACTATTATTTTCCCTGAGGGGACCCAAAACCTCTATACATTTAAAATATCTTATTCAAAACAACTTTTCTCCCTCCTCCCCAAAACTGATACTTATGCCACTAAAACAGCCCAAGCAAATCCCTGTAGGCATATTATCCAGGTTCAGTTACTAAAAATATATGTACAGCACCATGTTGTGTTATCTGGACATTAAAAGTCATAATATGTCAAAGTGGTAACATCAAAACTACCCCTTTTTTACACTACAGAAGCATCTCTGCAATCAGTGCAAATTTTCTTGCAATATTTAATACTATGTTTTATTTAAAAAAAATTTAAAAACCCAACAACTTCTCACATATGAGTTCCACCAGCAGAAAATTAAACTCCTTTATATTTCACTATTGGGTCATAGCATACTCTCAGGCATCAAAATGTTTTCTGTTGAAGTGAAATTAAGCAGAATAATTACAGTGTACTAAATAATTTAGGGCTCAGCGGTTTGTCTGTGGTATGAGTTTATGCATCCTGCATAATGCCAAAAGTAAATTATATTCCAGCTCATGACATTTAAGAAGAAGCTAATGAACAGGTAATTCCATGCTGTACTTCTGAGGTTTTATTTACTTTAAAACAAATACCACTACATTTAAAATATGAGAACTTTCTAGACTTTTTTTTAATTAACCTTTGGAATAGTTTTAATTAAGGTGTCTTCACAGTATGAATGTACCACTTGCATGTATGTATTATGTTAATAATTTTAATCTCATAATAACATACCTTTTTTTTCCCAGACAACTATTTTTCCCAACAACTTATTCAATGCACATGGCAACTCACGTTTTCATAACTGTTCATATGTTACACTCAACAACCTACGCATGAGATAATTGCATCTTCCCTGCTGATATTAGCTAGTTAAAAAGAAAAAAAATAATTTCTTTGTGAGTCATCCAAATTCTATGCTGTTGACTTAAAAAAAAAACAAAAAAAAAAACCCCAAAAGCAAAATCCCAAAACAAATGTGCATGTATTTCCATTGGATTAAGAACTGAAACTGAAGAGAGCAGAAATATTGAAGGTGAATTTAACTAATTCCTAACCCACCTCCTAACTTTAAGTGCTAGACCAGTTACCTGAACTGCAGCATACAAGGGCCACTTGGAACTGACAGCTGAGACTCAAAAGTTCAGGATCTGCTGCACAAAGCACCTAAGGGTCAGGCAGGCACATATATTGCCAAGGAATCTAGAATAGCTCTGGATCCCTAATCACAACTAACTGATTCAAGGTCACGGTATAGACAGTGCCTGAATATAAGTTACATTCTTATGCTGCCCTTACAGTTGATCCTTGTTAGGATATTCAAACAAACAATTCACATCATGCCTACTTAGGCAGTGGCATTTGATCAGCTGAGCAACTCAAGATTTCCTTAGTCATACTCAGTCTTCTTTGGAGCAAGCTCTCCTTGTCCTCATAGACACCTAGGAGATTAATCTGACTCAGAAAAATTAGTCAAATGTGTCTGATAATTTTAAGGGTTTGCTTTTTTTTCTATTCTATGCTAAGTGCTATTCACTTAGCATAGAATAGAAACTGCAGATCCTCATGTCTTAATCTATAGTTGCTTATGTAACCATCAAATCAATGGTCTAAGAGGGTCTTAAGATGCAAGGTTAGGCATATAGATTGACTAAATAATCCAGTTTCAGGACTTTGTAAGAGATTAATCAAATATTCCACAGGAATTATGGCACAGGCAGGGTTTGAATCCAATTTCAGTATGGCTTTACTTGAGTTATGTGAGTTTTCCATTGCCTATTGATGTTTCTTGGCTTGTCTTATCCATTTTTACAACAGACCAGAAAACTACTGGATATTAATTCATACATTAAAAAAATTGTCCTGTCTCCCTTCAGGAGGACACAAGAAGTAAATTATTGCTGATAATAACAATAAATTTGGATCCTGTGTAGGGAATATTGATATAATTTCTGTGCATAATTAACAGGAACAGTGACAATTCAGAGATCAAAACCCCACAATTTTCCTTTGAAATTATGTGTTTCAGAATACCAGAGTCTATATGTTAAAGCCTTGCTCATCATTTCAGTTCTTGGGGATTAGCAGCACTGGTAACATCTAAACTACAAAATTCTTCCACCCTGTTCTGGTGACATGTCTTTGGTGACATATTAGTCATTAGTCACTTTAGTAAATGCAATGTTGCCTGACTGAGTTTTTGCTCACAGCACAGTATATTTAATGTAAACCTCTCTCATCAACAGGCCATTTTATATTTATTTTTGTGCTCCATTGATTACCTATTGCTTTTCCTTTCACTCTCATCCATACACCCAGAGCTTTCCATTAACCTGACCTGCCTTGCGTTCTGCTTTCTGCCTTCTTCAAAGCAATCTTCGCACACATCAGAATCTTTTCACCGCTGTCTTCTTTCAAATCAACACATAAGCATACATCTTCCTTAGCAGTCGTCACTTTTCCCTTTATTTATTATCTATGCACATTTATGTAGCAGTTAACAACAGCCAAACACTAGTCGATCAAATAACTACAGTGAGTTTTGTATGTTAAGCGCAGGTTAACACAGCATTTACCTATTTTTTTTTTTTTTTAATTTGAAACATTGGCCCATTAAGTTATCTCCACCTAAGAAAAGTAAACTAGAACTCTATTCGCACATAATGTCTTTCTGCGAGAAGTGATTCTCACTAGGTGAAAACTTAAAAGTTTCTGTCTTCCTGTGAATGTGCACCTGGGTAGGACAGAACACCCGCTGCACTTCCCAGGTAAGGAACCCTGCAGTATCAATGAAAAACAGTCAGTTTTTACAACAACTACTGACAGTGTTGCCTTTAAAGAGCCATGAAATCCACTTATAATCTAGTTTTGCTCTGTTTAATTGGCTTGAATTTGTTTTCAGTGGATGTCCGGTCAGCATTCACGTAACTGACCTGTGCTTGTACATTCTTAATCTAATCAGGTCTCTATCTTAGAGGTAAAACAGAAGAAAACAGTACTAGAGCAAGTTGGGAATACACTCATCTCCTCCAGGGTCTGCTCTCCCTCACTCGCTCGGGGCCAGGCCTGCGGGCGGGGCCTGCCCGCGGAGCCACCTGCCCCGCCGCCTCCCCGCGCCCTCACGGGCCGCGCACGGAGCTCGCCGAGCCGCCTCCCCGGCCCGGGGCGAGGCTTCCTGCGCTCGGCCGCCGCCGCCTTGCCCGGGAGCCAACCGCGGGCTGCGGCCGCGGGGCGGGGGTGAGCGGGAGATCGCGCCTTATGCAACCGGCTCAGGGAGCGGCCGACGCCGCCTCGCCGGCAGCACCAGCAGCGCGGCGCTGTCCGTGAGTCCCGGGGCCGCGGGGGGAGAAGGGGAGGGCAGGCAGTCCCGCCCCGCTCCCGCCGGGCCGTCCCGCAGGTGCGGCGAGGCTGAGGCGGGCGGGGGCTCTTGCCGTGCCGTGCCGTGCCGGGGCTGAGGCGGGCGCCGTCGGAGCTCCCCGTCTCCCTTGCTCCTGAGCGGTGTTGGCGCGGCTGTCCCCCTGTGGAGGCGGAGAGGGCGGGAAGAGCCTCAGCCTGTGCCGGCCTTCGCCTCCGCGCCCTGCCCGGCCGTGTGCCCGGCGGCCCGGCTGCGGGGAGATGCGTGTCTGGGACGATCTTTACCCGCTCCCAGTGCCGCCCCCCTGGGTGCCGGGGGCTGCCGTCGGGATTCTTTCTTTGCACTTCATCCAGAAACTCTTCTTCCCCTACTTCTGGGCCGACCTGAGATACCTGTTTAAAGTGTTGACCTATGGGCTGAGAGTGGAGATGTACCGGCTGCAAGGGAGGGTTGTCACCGTCCTGGACAAGTTTGTGAAGCTGGCAGAGAAGCAGCCCCACAAACCGTTCCTCATCTACGAAGGGACCGTTCACACCTACCGGGATGTGGACCGGAGGAGTAACAGAATAGCGCAAGTCTTCCTGCAGCACGAGGCTCTGAAGAAGGGAGACACGGTGGCCTTGCTGATGGGCAACGAGCCGGACTTCATCCACGTGTGGTTCGGATTGGCCAAGTTGGGCTGTGTGGTGGCGTTCCTCAACTTCAATGTGCGCTTCAGATCTCTCCTGCACTGTGTCAGTAGCTGTGAGCCCAAGATACTGGTTGTGGGAGCAGGTAGGGTATACTCCTGATTCCTACATCCAAAGCTTTTAATATCACATCTCCCACATGTCTGGCCCTTCAAATCCTTTATTGGAAGCCTGATTTCCACATGTTCACAGAATGAATGAAACACAGGGCTGGAGGGGGCTTCAGAATGTTACAAAGCTTCAGCCTCTCAGGCAGAATCAATTATACCCATGCTTTGTGGACATCCATTTATTCTTTTCTTAAAAGATGTGCATTGCAGAAGGGTTTTCAACATCTAAATACAGCCTGTTCCAAATGCTTATTTGCTTCAGTAGTAGCTTAAAGTGTCTCTGAAAACATTAAAATTATCTATTAAGAATAATTTTCCATTACTTCTCAAATAGTCGAATTAATCTTATTTAAGTCATAGGCTTTATTCTCTCATGCTATTACCCCATCTTTCTCCTGAACAAACATACTGCAAAACATGAAGGTCTAAGCTTGGACTTTACATCCTCTGCTGTTCGACTGCTTGCAGAGATACTAGAGTTTTCCAGGAATAAAGTTTTGGGAGTAAAGCACATAGGAGGTTGATTCATACTAACCAGCTTGGTGTTGAATTGTAGAAGAGATTCTTGTGTTTAAGTAGGGATGGTAGTGTGTGTGGTATATGTTTCTGGGGTATTTAATTTTTGTTAAATCCTTCAAAAGAATTTAAAATCTTGTAGGCATCCTGGGCATTGTATGTTCAAATTGGGCTTCGGTTAGATAGATGTATAAACTGAAGACAGATCCAAAACATAAATTTGCCATAGCATTTATGGGCAAGTGCGAGTGAACTTTCAGTGCTGAAAGATCACAGAATCCTGACACTTGTTTGGAGGGAAATATATCAAAATACTGCATATTAATGTTGCCTCACCTCTCTGAAATTATTGTTTCAAGTCTACTTTGCCTTTTTTCTGTTGCACATCTTTCTTTCTTTACTCCTGTTACACAAGCTATGGGGTTTTGTACGCCTGTTTTTGTGCACCTTGTCACATTTTTGTGACACCTGAATGATGGAATTTTCTTCCATCTGTTCTCTGCTGCTAAAAATTTGTGTTTTCAAAAATAGATTTAAGATTTTCCCTTGCATATTTTAAAATTATAAATCATGTCATTCTGATTCTATCTGATATGCTGGTTTGAGGTGCTTGGCAATTAAAACCAGCCAATGAAACAAAAGCCAATTTAAATATAATCCAAATACATGATAACAAGGCTTCTGAACTGACAGCTTTTCATTTTGCATTCTTACTTAATTAAAAAAAAAAAATCTTGGTTAGCCTCTTCTTATGAATGTGTGCTTCTGAGTGTATGGATTGAGGAAGGGAATTAATGTTCAGGAACTTCCTGCTCATTGACTGTGGCGAGGGAGAAACTTCAGAAACTTCAAAGCTTTTATTTAAGAATAGTTTTTATTTAAATGGGAGATTAACTAATGAATGAAAATGGAAAAAGCATTTGCAGAGCAGGGCCAGGGACTGTGTTTCTCCCGTCTTAATTTTCTACCAGCGGCTGATGGTAAGAGCAACTGTGTTGAATGAGGTTGTTCTGGGAGTCTGCCTCTGCTTACTGGAGAGGAGCTATGTGCACACAGATGGTGCAACAGAGATATCAACAAATTAGTCTCTCAGTTGGTATTTTACGTTTTGGGCTTCTTAATTTATTAATGGCTTTTAGTCTTGGCTGTAAGTCTGTCAGTCTCATGAGCCTTCTCAATATTTTTCTTCAGGGCTTAGAGTCTCTTTCTCATTTGTGTCTGTGAAAGAAGTTAAAATTGCTTGGTCCTTGGCTATTAACCACATCATATGGGAGCCTCTCCAAAGGAGTCCAGATTTCGCAACTGAAGGTTTATACACAGTCCAGTGACTGTGAGGAATAACTTATACCACTCTTGAAAGAAACATATTGGACCTAATTATTGTAGATAGTAATTTTCCCCTAATGTTTATAAAAATTGCAGAGCAGTGTTTAATGCTGGGTTTACAGAGTCCGTGAAGTAATTCTTAGAGGTATTAAACATCTTTTCATCAAGTGTTAGTGTGAGTTTCAAGGGATTCTTCCTTATCAACAGACATGAGTTGTGCATTTTGCTCTTGTGGCACCATTTTCACTGGAGTGTGGATAGCTTAAACTTAGTATAGGGTTTTTTTTAGTTAAAACATTTGAACTAAAACCAATCAGCTTGTGGGCTTATATCTATCATTGCCATAGATAGGCATTGTGTTTGGCAACTAAGGCTGGGTTTTTTAATCAGATGACCTTTGATTTTATTCATAGACTGCATCACAGCAGAAATTACCCCCTTAACAATTTGATGGCCTGTGCTCAGCAAAACCAATTCTGGAAATTCTTGTTTGTAGTAGCACATTAGAACAGGAACCTGTATACAGGGCCTAATGTTATATCTTACTCTATATGTAGTTAATATTAAGGTTTCACATGTGCTGAAGGGAGCCTTCCACCTTCAGCTTCTATCTAAAACAACTCCCACAGATAATTGTTTATAGCTAAATCTTCCCTGCTCAGAATGGTGATGTAGCCTCCTTTTGTGTGAGATGATTGCATCTTGAAGCTTTTTTTTTTGTACCTGATTTTCAAAAATACTTTTATTTTTTAAAAATGTGATACAAATAGGCTGGATAACATTTTTGGTTGCATTTTCTTCTATACTTTGTTACATTTTTCGTACTGCCTCTTGTAAAATCACTCTCATTTTACTGTACTCTATTTTACTCTTCACTCTTGCTGTGTGCCTGCATATTTTTCAGACATTGTAGTTTGGTATCCCCATCCAATTAGTATCATCTTGTCTTTATTTCAGCTTTTGGAACCACCCTTTCTTCTGGTCTGACAATTCTCTGATACTTGGATTGCTTTTTCTAACTTTAGACGACAGTATTCCAGTAGTAGTTAAGTTTTGTGGGTTTGATTTTGACTTAATGTATTCTGTGAACTCAGCAATTAAATGTTTTGTTTTTAAGCCTCAGATATGCTATAAAAACTTCAAGATTGCTTCGTCTTGCTGATTTCTTGTATGAAATGGCTGTCTCTAAAAGGCTGATTTTTTTCCCCTATGATACTGATATTGCCTTAACTCATTTAGTGCAATCAAGTAAATTTTTTTGTCTTCTCATCCAGGTTCTGGCTAAAACACAAATATAGATTCTATGATTTGCCAATATTTAGTCTTTCACTTCCTTTCCAATAATTCCATTTTTCTTTGTGTTAGAGCATTTTTTACTTTAACTACTCTAATTTGTCTGCCATGTTCCCAGAGTATTTAGCTCTTGCTTTAATTTGTTACTTAACCTCACACTTCCATTCCCAGAAACACTCCCATTACAGTAGTCTCCCACTACTCCCATTTTGGGGAATGTTTCTTGAAAAAGAGTCAAAAGCTGGAGTTTAAAACTGCATTTTTAATAAAACAGTAATTAACTAGCTTGTAAAAGAGATGTATGCTCTTCTCTTTCAAAAGGTGTTTGTCCTTCCTACATTTGTTACCAGATTATGCCACCCTTAGTTGTTTAAAAGCTGCTGGTTAAACAGAGGAGATAAGGTACTGCTTAAAATGAAGACATCTCTTTAAGGCACTATGTCCTTTCTGGGGAATATTTCTATTGATTGAAGAAGGTTGCATCTTTTGTACCATGGTATTTATTGCAGTGTAATAGCAATACTATTAAACAACACTTACAGTCTAGTGACCCACAAGAAATGCACAAATGGAATTTATTTTCCAGGGCATTTTTTGTGTGTTCCTACTGGGAAGAGTTCAGCACAGAGTAGGACATCCCAGACTGCCATCATGACTTCTGATGCGAGGATTCAGCTGTCAGAGGATTGCTTTCTAAACTCCGTGAGACTGATTTGCATCAGTCCTGATAACAAAGGCTATTAAGGGAGTGTACATGCCACATGGACACGTGTGAGCAGCCTGCTCTACGTGGCTCTGCTTGAGCAGGGAGATCAGACTGAGATGACCTCCAGAGGCCCCTTCTGTTCACAGCCATCCTGTGATTTTGCAGTTCTGTACAGAGGAGCATCTCCCAGCTGTACAGCACCTTTTTTCTGGCCAGGATTCTTTCCTCTTGAGGCACTAGCAATGCTTTCTGCTGCTGCTGAGTGTATTCTGAAGTAGACTGAAGCATGTCTACATTCTGGAGAAAGAGAATAAGCAAAGTATTTTTTGGTATTTGTAAATTAAGGTCATATGACGTTACATACATGTAGAAGTATCATCTTTCATGTTAGTCACTGAATGAAAAGAAAGGAATGGATTCTATCAAAACTACCTTTTCTCATCCATTTGGAATAAAAAGCTATTTGGACTTAAACATTTAGGACAAGGAAACCATGGAAAACCTGTGGAAGATACCATTACCTGCTCTGTTAGACACTACATCTCTTTGATCACTTGCTCTTACTTAGTCTCTGTCTTGTCCGAGATGGTCTTTGAGTGGAAAAAGCCAACTGTAATTTGCGAGGTGGTTTATGTTTTATTACCTTTACCACCTTCAGTGGTGCTTCAAGATACCAACACTGATCCTTAGCCACAGCTGACTTTCACTATTATTACTCTGTGAGAAGTTGTGCTGAGTCACTTGGGGGTTCAAGTACAAGTAACAATTATTTTCTGAGGCCAGACAGTGTGGGGAAGAGTTTGGACTTGATATAACTTCCTGAGCATATCAGCCAGAGTACACATCAAAGTTATGTAAGAACCATTTCATAGAGTTTTCTTTCTGAGAAACTTACTGTTCAGTACAAGCTGATCTCATAATCTAATGTATTCCTTTCATCAGTGTGGGACTGTGTCCTTGCCAATAGCCTGCATGATTTCTTTGCTAGAAAATAACATAAAAAAACCTTTGTGCAACTGAAAGCCTAGGACAGAAGTTCAAAACATATTTTCCTTGCTTTCTCAAAAGATGTAGCTGAGTTATATATTCATATGAGTATAAAGTAACAGTTTCATAAACTTTCATTGAATTATACTTTAAAAGTAAGAGGAGAAGAAAAGTAAAAACAAGTGGAAAAACCTATCCATCCTGATCAATTCCAGACATATATTCCCAGTAGGAGCCAAATAATTAGCAAATGGTGAACATTTGTACACAAACTATCTAAACAACACAGACAGAACTTGCCAAATTTTATATGAGCAGGCATTTCTTCCAAAACAAGTAATCCAAAACCTGAATATACTTTCATAGTGTAAAAAGTAAGCAAGTACTTGAGAGAAACTCCAAGTTTAAATAGCTGAGTTGCTTTATTGTAATTGCTTTTCTATATGATAAAGTGCACATACAAGGTACCTCTAGAAATAATCAAATTACAGTTCTTCCAAGATGGCTCTGTCTTCCTGACTGGTGGAAAAGATATGTAAACGCTTGAGAGTCCTACACAATGTCTGGCACAGAAGTTTTTTCTTTGTGAAACAGAATGTCAGTTGACTATCATTAGAATTATTATTTGGAAATGGGCTACTACAACTGAGAGTCGTCTTCAAACACCCCATCTCCTGTGTGTTCCAGAAGTAGCTTTCTGTTTCTGGCACTTTGAATACAGCTGTTTTAAATTACCTTTTTTTTTGTTCAGGAAACAACTTACTGTTTGTGCTGTTCTCTGCTATCTACTGAGAAGTTTTATTCATGATAACATTTAATTACAAGCTGTTCATGTATTGTTCCAAGTTGTGGATTCCTGAGCACAGAAGAAAAAATTATGCTGTGTAATCATTTAGTAGTTCAGCAGAAGTAAATAGTAGCCATTGATTTTAAGAGTGTGCGTTTAGAGAGAACATAAACTGTGTGTATGCTTAATTTGAAGATTAATCCTAACTATTTTGGGTAAGTATGTTTCAGTCTACTAAAA
This sequence comes from Lichenostomus cassidix, assembly GCF_008360975.1. Lineage (NCBI taxonomy): Eukaryota > Metazoa > Chordata > Aves > Passeriformes > Meliphagidae > Lichenostomus > Lichenostomus cassidix. The sequence continues at coordinate 31,930,870 of NC_139511.1, forward strand.
AGGAGCTCTGTCCTCATGTCATTCTTGGATCTTAAATAATTGTGTCTGTAGGGTTGAATTGCCATAGTTGCCATCTTTCTTCCTTTGATGCAGGAAAAGGGGGAAAAAGAAAAAAGAGGCAAGTCCCTCTCTTCTTGACAGACTTGGATTGTAGATGGAGCCAGTGCATTAATAAAGAATGACAGAGAATGCTATATTCTCTTACTACTTTTGAGAACAGAAATAGAACTACAACTACTTCTAACATTTCTGTTTCTTTTGCTAGGTTCTGAGTCTAACTTGCACCTACACAAGCTATCCTTAGTATATTTGAGAGACTTGTATGCATAATAGAAAGACAAAAATAAGTATAAGAAGTAATCTGTATATAGTTGTTTCATCACACTTGGTTTATTAATAGGTATTAGAAATAGTACAGTTGTGTTTTTCTACTTTTTTCTCAAAAAATACCATAATTCTGTTATACAGCAGCAAGGTAGAATTAACGTGCTAATCAACCTTGACATTCACTACATCAGGTTTCCTGCAGTTAATACTACTGTTCTTAACATTATTTTTGATTCACATTTTTTCACTCTGTTGCTGTCTGTAATGGGACTGTACTCCAGTGATTCAAACTGGAGGCTATCTACCTTTCAAATTTTTAAAATTATTTGGGTTTCAGGAAGAAATCATCCTGCAGTACAAAGAGGGTGGAACACAAGAATTCAAATGTTACACTGTATCAGATCTGTTTGCTGAATGTTCATAAAATATGTAAAACTTGTACTCTGTAGGCTTCAGATTTGTAAAACATGTTTAGTTGATGATAGGGGGCTATATATAAAAGCAATACAGATTAGTATGTTATTAATTAAAATATTTACATGAGTCTGTCATTAGGAAAGTAGTTTTCTGAAAGATTAAAAATCTTAAGTTGTTTTGGCATAAAATGTATGCATTCCACTAATGGTATCCATATTTAGTATTTGTGAAATGAGTTTGGAATTGACATCAGGATTTCAAATGCTGGCTCTGGCAGTGCCTCATTGTGAGGTTCTGGGTGAGTCATGTCAGCTTTGTTTGTTTATTCATCTATAAAAACGGAGATAATAAAATAAATTTATACCCACAGGAATATTTGCAAGATTAATTACTTAGACTGTTATATATTAAAGCACTTAAGTGTAAATGAGTTCTGTTTGAAGCAGTATTGTTCTGTTCTTGATATGTTTCCTGGATTAGTACTTTAGTGACTGTGCAGTCTTCTGAGAGAGTGACATTGTAAAAATGCTTCAAAACAGAAACGGATTATTTAGGGATTGGCCTCTACATTTATATTCTGTTTTTATTTAGTCTGGGAACCTCTATCATTATTTCTTTCCTGATATGCCTAGAAAATAAACTTGATACTGTTTGTTTTTAAATTAGTCACTTCTGTGCTTTTGAAAAAAAAAAGGCTTCTCAATGGGAGATTGCTGTTGAGGACATCCAAGGAAACCTGTACTGTAATTACCATTTATGTATATATTTGACTTGCATCTTCAGTGGATTTCTTCAAGACTTATTTGAAGTTGAAATTTAAATGCACTTCATTCTGGTCTTAGCAATGACTAAGTGTTACCCAAAGTTATGTAGTCAAGGCTCACAAGTTTGCCTTGAGAGCTAGCTGGCAACTAGACTGTGTGGGATTAGCAGTATTTTTAGCACATTACATCCTGTTTTCAGTGAATTTTCATTCTAGTTCATCGTTATTTTATTGGATCTATTTAAATCCATGGAGGTGACTTTCATTTCTCTTTCTATTATAAAAAGTAAAACTTTTGGGAGAAAAATACCTTATTCTTTAGTTCTGTGAAGACATAATATAACTAACATTCTTTCATGTTAATTTTTAAGATTTGCTTGGGACACTGGAAGAAATTCTTCCTAAACTTCAGAAAGATGTTAGTGTTTGGATAATGGCCAAAGACTCCACGTTTCCAGGTGTGCATACCCTTTTAGACAAAATAGAAGCTGCATCTGAAGACCCTGTTCCAGTTAATCAATGCTCTGCCAACAACCTCAAGTCAGCTGTTTTATACATATTTACTTCAGGAACAACAGGTACTTGTCTGCTAAAGAGTCTGTGTTTTCCTTCAGCTTTCATCTAGAACCGTGGTTTTTCTGAAACTCTAATATCTTAATAGCAAAAATGTAATGTTTCTCATCTAGAAGCATTATTATAGAAAAACACTCACATTTCTCGTATATAACCATTTATATTCAGTGGTTTATGGATTTCTTTTTCCTGCGACATTGTACAAATATTATGAGAGGCTTTACCTCTTACTACTTCACAGCTAAGGTGTTTATAAAACATTGCTTTTTTGGTCGGTTTACAATCCTAATAGATAGTATTTTTTGGTCATGTAATGCTGCCTAGCTAAAATTCTTAAGGTTTTACCTAGAACTTTAAAAGCCAGTCTTGAAACAAGCAAATAGACGTTTGTTTTTCTTTCATTAGGTGATATTTTGTGCAGGTCACTGTAGAGACAGAAAATAGGATTAAGTTACTAGCCTTTAGTTTAGAAACAGATGTCTGAATTGTGCTCCAGCAGCTAAGAAGCTAAGACTTAAAGCTACCTGATCACTGACATGAAAGGCAGCATGATGTTTTTAAGATGAGCAGATTGGCATTCGCATTCAGTTGAGCACAACATTTCTAGTCACATGAAGATTAAAAATGCATATGTGGTTTGAGGCTTTGTTTTTTCATACGAATAATAATTTATTTGCTTCAGGTTCTCATGAAGAATAGGAAATAAGGATGATGTTATTCATCATCATTATTGTGATGGATTACATCAGCCTACAATAAAAAATTAGGAAGTTATAAATATTGTCAAGAGGTGAGGTTTTTCTTGTTGTACTACTAACATAAATATGTTTGAGGTTGCTGGATAAAAGTAGGGAGTTAAAATTAGCGAAAAAATACTACGGAATTATCCAGGTTGGGTGATTATGTTCTTACGACTGCAATCAGGATATCAGTGTGAAATCTCAAACTTCAGTTATGTAGAACTTAAAGTATTTTTGAAAGATTTTATGTAATAGATTAAGTAACATTGGATTTCTATTTATGTAACTAAAACCATAAGTTTTGTTTAGTCTGAAAAGTATGGAATAACTTACTGTGAGTAACTGAGCATTTTCACACATTTTGATAAACCAATGACTGATAAACTTAGTTAAAAGAAAGGAGAATTTTGCACAGTCTGTAGTATTCTCTCTGTAAAGGCAGAATTTAAAACCCAAGACAGTAGAAAAGTTCTTGGTATAAGCAGTTCATTCGCAACATAGGCATATTGGCTTTTTTCTTTAGTGTGATGGGCACTGGAGTAGTCTTGAGGTGTAGCTAGACTCTCCACAGCTCTAGCTAAATCTTCAAATGAACAAAAGCTTTCCTAGAATAGATGAGGAAACTTTGTGAGCCATTACATTTTTTGAAAAATTGAACAGTTCTCACTGTTCATCAACAGCCTGACTCAGACTGAAATTTGTGTGTTTGAGAATATAATGCAAGATCACATCCCCATCTCAAATTAGTGTGTACCAGAGTAGTAGCCCAAGAAGCCCTTGCTTGTGTGTCTGAGTGTTGCTGAACAGAAATGCTGTGCTGAACCTCTAGAAACTTACTCAGAAGAACCTAACTGGCAAGATCTTTTCACTGATTTTTTTTTTTTAATTCTTTATAATTCTTCATGGAGTTTTGAAACAAAGAAACATGTAGCTGTATGATTCTTAGATAAGCACCTGCTGTGTGATCTACTCTGTGTAGACCCCATACCTTTCTTATTTACCTTACAGTCACTATGACTCTTGTTTGAGAGAGTTTGATACCTCTGTTAAAAAAAAGTCCATATGTAGAGTAAATGTTTTTGTCCCTTCTTGCTCATATAACTTGATAGCAGGAAAACCACTGAATATCTTCATGCTTTCCCTTATTTGAATGGACATGACATCAGACTAAATAGCAAAGAGATGAGGTTACAGACTGGCTAAACTTTATGTATACAGAAAAAACATGCAATATTGTATTAAACAGCTAGTTGTCTGTTTATGGCTATCTACAAAGATGGTTGATAATTTGGTTACAAAAGAAAGAATTGATTTTTTTATGATTTTAGAGACTGTGCAGTGAAAAAAAAAAAGTTGGGCTCTATTTAAGAGAAGCTTTATGCATTATTTTATGGTTTTTGTACAGGTCTTCCGAAGGCAGCAGTCATTAGTCATTTACAAGTACTTAAAGGAGCTGCCGGTCTGTGGGCTTTTGGGGCTACCGCACAAGACATAATTTACATTACTCTGCCTCTTTATCACAGTGCAGCTTCTCTTCTTGGCATTGGTGGATGCATTGAACTGGGTAAGGCTCGTTTGATGTTGTTGTTAATAGAGAATTAATTATTATAAAATTGTACAAAATGCAGTTCACTACCCCTAGGGAAACTAATGCTTTGCTCCAATTAAATTAATAGTCTTTTTTTGAATAGTTGTATATTCTGGGGAGAGGGAGAGTTTTGTAATAACAAAGGATCTCTACAAGCTGTCTTTGTGGAGAGGAATTAGTTATCATAATTTGCATCACAAATGTTTTTACTTTCTTTTATATTTAGGTAAAAAGGCAGTTTAGGACATATGCAATATTTTGTCAGCATGGATGGCTCATTAGTATACATATAGACTAAGCATTGTACACTAGAATAGAACAAAAATGAATTTTGGTGAACTTAAAATATTGACAAATTTATTTATAGTAAACATACAGCTTTTCCGTGTATTTTTTAATGACATATAGCATTTTTTCCATTTAATTTGTGTCCTGTTTTGACACTAACAATAAAACACATTTACTACTGAGACAGTGTGTGTATCCACAACAACTGTCTTACAAAAGATTTATTTGGAACTCCAAGGCAAATATTTTCTGTTTCCTTATGCATCAATTACATGTCACAGCAAGGGAAAGATCATTGTGTTATGGATTAATTCTGTCTGAATCTGCATTGATGAATACTTTCTTGAGAAATCAGGCTTCAGCAATACCCAAGTGATTTGCTAATCAGCCTGAATTTTTGGGATATTTTCAGCTAAATGCTGAACAAAAGAGTTCAGGCTAAACTCTTAAATGATGTTACAATACCAACAATGAGAAGCTGTCTTCTTGTTTTTAAGTTCTAATCTATTGCTTTACTGTCTCAGCCAGGAGGTTGGTTTCCTTTTGCTTCTTTGTCCACCAGGTTTGAGCACACATCCACAAATAAAGAAGCTTAAATACCACCTAGTTCTCTGAGTGACGCTGTCTTAGTTCCTCGGATGTTCTGTTTTTTAGCTCAGCTGCCATACAGAGAAATTGCTTAATTTCTTTTTCTGCTGTTTCCATAAAGGTGCAACCTGTGTGTTAAAGAAGAAGTTCTCAGCTAGTCAGTTTTGGAGTGACTGCAAAAAGTACAATGTGACTGTCATCCAGTACATTGGAGAACTCTGCCGTTACCTTTGCAATCAGCCAGTGGTAAGTGGAATCAAAGTGATGCCTATTTATCTGTCAGTGATATGTACATTTATTTTTCTTAATATGGGTATGTTAAAAGGGTAATTAAACTGTATTGGACATGTCCCTCTGCCCTTCTCTTTATGTGAGGCTCTGCAAATATTTGGTGATCTGTAGATGCTTAATACAAATAATGGCTTTAATCATGAAGATGCACTAAAAGTATTATGAGTGACTTTGAGACTAAAAACTGATTCAGTATCATTTGGTGAAAAAATACTATGTTACAGAATTTTGCAAGGTAAGTTCTGAGAATGAGGATTACTGTTCCATGTGTTTTCTTCTGTACAGACATTGGATACAGTGTAACTATTATCTCTTTAAACAGACTCCCTTTGCCACTGCCATGATTTCATTTTGTTATTTCATAAAAATAATCAATGGTTTATTTTCTTTTCGGTGAATTTTATTAAAATTACTCATCTTTTAAGAAAAGGTACGCGTAACACAAAATATTTAATCTGAAAATCATTAACATCCTCCTTAAGCAGTATTCTAAAATAAGAGAATGCAAATCATTCTTGTTTTCCAACAGAATAATAATTTGCATTAATATCTTAAGTTGCTGACCAAAGAATGTAAAAGGTCATTGGGTGGCTCTTCCCTCAGGAAAATTTTCAAAAGTATCTTTAAGCAATGTAGTTGTGGGTCATAGATCCTACTGCACTATCCCTGCATGTCTCAGGAAAGTGGAAGTTCTTGAAGTTCACAGGGAGCATGATGGCCCAGTGAATACCACTGGTAGTGATGAGAAACCAAAATAGTGATATCTTCCCTACTGATTTTTTTTCTTACATGTTGGGGTTTTGTTTGTTTGTTTTTCATATTTAGGTTTTTGGGGGAGGGTGACTTTATAGTAAAATAAATAAAATGTTACAGGATAACAAAAAAATCAAGTTATCATAAGAAAAATCAAGACATAGGAAGTGCATAGTTTTTATAAATTATGATTTTTCTTCATTGTACGCTAACTTGATTTCTGCGATGTCATTTCCCTTCTCTCCAAAACCACAGATTTTGCAATGTTTGCAGTCTGAGATATTAATTGTTCCCCTTTTCTCTTATTGTACAGGGAGAGGATGGCTTTCTTTCCCACCCCTTTTGATCTGAAAGCAAGAATTATAGATTAATATACTTAATTTCTGAAACATTCAATTTTAAAATCCTTACCGAGCCCTCATGAAGACAAAACAATTTTAAATTGTGCAGATAAAGTAATTTATACTATCATTAACTATTTATATACTGCATACAATGGTTATACAATCCTTAACTATTCATTAACTGTATAAATATTCTATTTGTTAACTTATGTACATACTTGCTAGGAGCTGGCATGTCTAAACTTTCCTCTGTGAGGCTACAGGGCTGTTTTTGTTTTTGCTTGCTTGCTAAGCCTTCTCAAGAAAAATTAAAATTATAAAACATATCAGTTTGACAGCTAGGTACTTGGAGAAAAATATTAAGTATCTATCATGTTAAAACTGGAAGAGAAACATGTTCACACAAATAAGTGGAAGATTTTAAAATATGTTATGCAATTCACTCTAAGGTTTCAAGTAGGTAGAATAATTTCCTAAGTCGGATTCTCTATTTAAGTTTCATTAATGTAGAAGTAGCAGCATGAGAAAGATATGACAGGTTTTAAAGTTCTGTGAAGATATTATGTGGGCAGTGTTCTCAAGATTAGAGTGCTACAAAGCCCTTCTAATCAACACAGATTAAAACCATAGCAATTATCTTCTTAAGTTCTTTCTTTAACACTAAACTTGAAATGAATGGTATATTTCTTACAGTTGGAGTCCACGCTATGACCTCTTGTTTCATAGATTTTGAACTGAACTTTGGGCAAGTCGCTGCGGTAGCATACAGACTCTTGGCTGAGCTTTTCTTTTTGGTTTTTTTCTTGTTTGATCATTCTGTCTCCCACTCACATCTGCAACGGCTCTTGAAGACTCTTGCTGTAGATTTTTTCTGAAATTATTCTGCATCCAGTTTGGTTCAGTAATCTGTTGTCTATAAAGAGCTTTTATTAGAAAAGGAAGTTGTCTTTTTTCTGTAGGCACAAGTACAAAGACGTGGCATTATGTGATGTTCATAGATTTTGCTGGGCATCTAAGTGAGTAATCCTAATGCCTGTCTCCTTCCAAACACCTTTTCTGCAGTGTTTTGATTGTGGTGAAAATACAATAACCAGCATTGATGGCTAATAGCCATCAGTAGCTACAAAATGGATCCTTCTCTAAGATACTAGTGTAACTACTCCAGTGAAAAAGAATATTCAGAAAATTAATAACTTGGTATTGCTGGCAGATGTTGCTCAAAATCTTTATTAACAATGATCTGCAAAACTATAAAAGTATGGCATAGCAGAGCTCCCTATATCCTCTCTTAGCAAAAGCCTTGGAAATACTTCTCTACTAATCTGTGGATGTATTTCCCTTAGAGGCTTGTGACTATTTTAAATTTTAAACTGTAAACAAAACCTGCCAAAGGTGGTTACAGATTTATTTCGAATTTGACGTAATGATCTATTTAAATAAGTCATTACATCCTGAAGCTTTTGGAAAGACAGGAATGGTAATGCAGCATCTCTTTCCTGCTTTTCTGTAAAGACCTGAATCCTGAAGTGTGCTACAGAGGGTAGAAATCAGTTTTTCAATCAATATGTCATAAGCTGTGATACAGTATGACGCTATTTGTATGATTTATGATACCTTGCATGAAATAGATAAAATCTCTATTAAAACTTCTGCTTGTATTCAAAGTCGGTTTTCCAAATAATTATATAATTTCTTAGAATTTCCCATTTAATATGTGTCCTGTTGTATGTCCACTTGGTATTGAGACAGTGTTATCCTTTGGAATCAGTAACATTTCTAATTTCCTTGGGGTTACCTAAGCGTATAAGACCATGTATATCAGCTTTCAGACTTTGTTTTGTTAAGCTGGGGCAAGACAGTCTCTCGACTAGATACAGTTTGGCCAAGGGTTCTTTGGATAGGATTAAGCTCTCTGAAGTGGCTTCAGAAAAGATGCTTAAGGATTTATTTTGTTAAAACTCTTCTGTGTTAGAACAATAGTAGTTCAGGAGGAGAAAACAAGGAATTCAGCACTACTGGGATAAGGAAACAGTATGAATATTTATTTTGCTGCAGTTGACTCAAGTATTGTGGAAAGGGGTGCAAGAATAGGGTTTATGTTGCTGGATAGCACTGTCTCTCACCTAGAAGCAGTTTTCCTTGAAGGATGGGAATTTAATAGTCACATAAGCAAGGAAAAATTAGTCAGCAGGCACTTTTCTACAGTGCAGGTTTTACTTGTAATCACATTTTATTCTCCATTAAAGTTTAGTTCAATTTATGTTCAGTACTGGAAACTGGTCTTTCTGATATCCTTAAAATGGGAGTGGAAATTTGTCAAGCCCCTTGCAGATTTTTGATATAAACATTTTATTGATTACCCCAAACCAATAATGTGACACAGTTACAAACCGTCACAGCTGTACCGTCCATGGGAAGGCTATTAAGAATTTCTACATCTCGCTAAAATTTCATATGCAGGGGGGAGATTTTGCAATTTATTTGTTCTTCTGGTTATCTGTCCTTTAAAAAAAACAGTGAAACCATTTACAAGTGTCATAAGAGGACATCATTCTTAATTCAGGTGTTGCTGATTTACTACATTATTAACAGTGCCTAAAATGAAATTGAACAATGTTTGTACATACTATAAGAGAAATGAGAGCTTTTAGCCAGAGAGCATATTCAGCACAACTGAAATGGAAACTTAGAAAAGGCCATGAGATTTGGAATCTTGTGTTTTTTCCATCTAGAGTGTATTAATTTGATCTTGCAAAACCCAGACTGTATGTGACAACAAACTTTGTGTTTTCAACCGCCATAACTACACCAGTGTGATTTTTAAAATGTCTTTAAAAACAGATTATAAAACCTATTTTTCCTACTGCCTTCTGATACTTAAATGTACTGGCATACCTCTTTTGGATTCAATCCACAGATGATCCTGTGTCTGTTTTCTTGTCCTTCCCACTAGTAATGGTAAAGGTCTTCAGGTGTTCTTCATAGAAAAGGTTATCTATAATGCTTTAAGGAAGCTTTAGTTTTTCATATCCAAAACAGCACTGAAGGCTAGTTGCAATGTCAACTACTGGTTGCAGCACTTAGGATCAACACTTTTCTGAGTCCTTCAGAGGTCATACAACTTGACCAATTTCCTTCCTTCCAGCTTTCAGTTTTTACTAGACTTGTCTTTTGGGTTAAACTAGTGGAGTCATGCAGAAAATGTCTTTATATTAAAGCCTGGAAATCACAATCATGCTTTCACAAAGGGAAGCTTCATATTGCTTCTCTGAATTGACCTTTGAAAAATTTTGCATAACTTGTTTTGACTAGTATATTCCTGGGGAAATCACCAAAAATACAGCGATCTACTTCACATTACTGACTGGAATACAGACAAAAGTGTCTTTTTTTTTGTTGGTAGATATTTTCCGAGGAAGTGGAAGTATGGCTAAACAAAACATTTCGTATTAGAAGAGCTAAATGAAGAAAGCTTCTTTTATAATCTAGTCCTAATAGATTATCAAGAGATTGATAATTAAAAATGGGGTGAGAGTAAGCTGTACTAAATAGCAAGCAACCAGTTTGTGAACTAGACAGATGTGTCGTTTTCATACTGTTCTGTCCCTTCTTATGATGCATCTCTTCACACCCTTCCTGTTTTCTTTTAGTTGTGTTTTTAAATTTGGGGATGTGTTTTGCTCAAAAAATCTAGTTGCAGTTATAATTGGGCATGAACATGGATGTGCATCTTGAAAAATGTATTAAATCTATAACAGTAGGATATCTCCCATCTTATAGTCTACTAAACTACCTGATGCCACTTTTTCAATGCTAATGTGTCAGTAGAGGAACTGATGAATATGTTGTTACATGCATACCTTGTAAATACTTGAATGCAAATCCTGTGTCATCCGTCTATTCATGTTTCATATTTAACAGATGTTTGCATTCTCAGGCCCTGAGATTGCTTTCAGTTTCATCAAGGCCATGATACAGAGAACACTTCATGCCTTCTTTTCTTTAATTATCTTTGTATCTCGCCATTTGGTTTTTCCTTATGCAGAAATAGTAAAAGTAGGGCAATGAACTTGTTTTCTTGTACTTCTTTAAAGCGGCTGCTAATCACATTTTTTTATGTAGCTGCAATCATGAATCCTTCCTGCACCACTTAGTATACTGTTGATAGCACTCTAAAAGGCTTTTACCAACAGCTTAATCACGTAGATAGTTCAAGTAGTTTATTAAGAACACTTGAGAAAAGACTGCCAGATGAAAAATCCCAGGTATGTGGTATTTAATGTAATAAGGCAGATCTTGACTTGTCAATTAATTAATATACAAAAGAAACAAGCACGCAAGATGGAGACATAGTGCGTCAAACTGATTTATTATGTGTGCAGATGTTTGGTACATAGTTCAAAGATCTTGGCAGAACAAGTGGAAAAAAAAAAATCTAGGTGTAAGTTAAGAACAGTTCTTGCCCATTAACGCATTGATTTCAATTAAAAAGGCATTGAAAAAGTGCTTCACCTTTACTGTTAGAAATAAGTGGATGTAGGCTGACCCCCCATTTTACTTCAGAATCACTGAAGTGCAAGAAAATAAATAGATATTTTTGGAAACCTTGGAAAGATGTTCGAGCATTCAGTTATTCTAAAATCTCTTAACTATCTGTGGAGAGCTATTATTCACATTCAGAAACATGAATCATAAGGAATTATCACAGGACATGCAATTTGAACTTATTTGAACGAACAATGTGGTTGCTGACCAGGGGAAGGCACTGAGCCCTTTGTAAATGAGATACTGTGAGAAAATACAGCTTTTATTTTTTGAATAATTCAGCTTTTAGCATAGAAAGTGAGCTAAGAACATGCAGTGAGCTAAGAATATGCACACACACAATTGTTGGTGCATACCAACTGTTGCAGGGCAGCTGGCTGGCATGCCACAGCTTGATCAGGTGTCAAGAATGGCACAGGGATAGCAGAGCGTTTCTGCTAGAAGAGAGATGTACTAGGCGACTCCTTGGAATTCCTTCTATTCCTATAATTCTATTTATTGTCAGAAAGGGAAACGAATTGATGAAATGCTGACTGAATATGGCAAAAATTCAAAGCATGACTATTTGGTCTAGTCAGTTTAAAGCACAAGTTCCTGCATATGTATTTACTTTTCATTAGGACACCCTGAGCGCTCATCACTCAACCATGTTATTGTAATGTGTTGGAATTACCATCTCTTTTCCTTCCCTTCTCTTGCTTGCAGCATTTTATTTCCTTTTTAGCTATTCAGCTACAGTGCCCATGGATACCAACATGCCTGTCCTAGGGGTTGGACTTTGGCAGTGATCTGGACAATAATATACGTAATATTTGATGTTAAAAAAGAGGTGACCGATGTTAGAGTGGCTAACTCTGTTTTATTTACTGTGCCTCACTTTACATAGAAGGTTAGTTACTCATAAAGCTAACATGAGCTAATGTCATACATTAGTTATAAAAAATATAAAAATAGATAAAATATAGCTGTATTAATTTACTCACATGTAAAACTAACGTGAGTAAAACACTGCTTGAAATTTCCCTCATTGTAATAGTTTTCTTCATACTTGTTAAACCTCGTGGGAGATTAAATTACATATAATTTTCATTCTTGCAGTTGAAAGACTGCTAAATGCATGACAGAAAGCTCTGAAAACTCTTCAGGGAATCTTGTATTGACAGACAGGTACAACTATGTTGGAGCTGACTAAATCACAAATATAGCAGTTGCAGCAATGCAACCTAACAGTGTATCTGCTGTAAGTAGATGCTGACCTGCTGGGTCTACTCTGTATCTTTTCCACTAGGGAAACAATTTTGTGCTAAATTAATATAAACTAGCCAAAGTAATGTGAGGAATTGAAGTAACTGCACCTATAAATGATGTGGTATTTGTTCTTTTGGGAAAAAACCCCAAACACCATAACCTATGTAGGCCACTGTCTGCTAGTTCGTCCTAGTTTGTGTCTTTTCAGCAAACAGCTATCAAGGCTTTTATTTTTCTTAAAGTATAAATAGTAGAAACAAAGTCACCTTTTTATTAGCTTGGTCTCTAGTGGTTTTGAATGTTCCTAGCCTGATGAAAGACTAACTTAATTACTGTGTCTATATATATGCACGTTTGTCTCT